>NW_011888924.1:3400913-3412829 GCF_000151845.1 Pteropus vampyrus
CACTCTGATGTTCTTTGGTCTCACCACACGGGGATCAAGGACAGCTGATATCTTGGGCTGCAAAGACCCTCCAGGTTGAATGGGAACTAGACCCAAAGCTAGGCCAGCTTCTGGGATCTCTCTCTTGGTTTGTAAATGATCTGTGGCTCTGTCTGGCCTCTCTGCTTACACTAACGAGTCCCCCAGGAACGTGTTCCCGGCCGCCCAACAGGGACAGGAGCCTGGTGGCCTCTACCCTACCATTCCTTATTGTCTTCCACTATCTACATCACATGTTCAAGGCATTTGAATTTACGATCTCTAAGAGGGTCAGAGAGTTGAAGTGAGTCTACACCCTCGGGGTTCTGTCCTGCTGACCCCCCGGGCCTGAACGGTGTGTCTGCCCTGTCACTACATTTTCCATCTGTCAGAACCTCTCATCTATCGAGGCTTCGCTCACATGCCGCCCCTTGCGGAGGCCTCAGTTCCCACTCACGGCCCCTTCCTCGCCCTCCATATCATGCCGTCTTGAGCTAGGATGGGTGATGTGGTCTCCCTGTGGCAAGATCGTGAGCGCCCTGACTGCCCCATCCACGATGACTTGCACCACGTGGATCTGCAAGCCGGGGGCCCTTCCGCCCACACCCAGGCCCGCCCCGCCCCACTCCAGCCTCTGCGACGTTCCTTCCAGGCTCAAGTTCCTTCCAGGCTCAAGTCTTTTCACTCCTCCAGCCCGAAGTGCCATCGGCAGACCCTTCTGCTCCTGCCCCTGCTCTGGCCTCGCCTCACCCTCCCTCGTACTGACATCTGCCAGCACCTGCCCTCACCCAGCAGGTGCGCGGGAATGGGGCCCTCTAGGTTGATGCGCTGGGGCCCGTAGTGGCGGTGCAGGGCCCGGCGCACGTAGGCGTGCAGGTTCAGGTAGAGCGGCCGCAGCTCCTGGAAGAGCTGCTCCAGGTCTTGCTCGAGGGTTGGCATCTCATACACAGATCTCCACGAGTCCCCTGCGTCTGTGTAGCCTGCAGAGGGGACACAGCCAAGCTCTCCAAACACCTGGGCATTCCCTGAGCACCCCCCCCGAACCCGCTGCCTCCTCCAGCGACCTCCTTCTCACCAGGCTTAAAGGCTCTGAGGACCTGTCTAAGGGTCCCAGGGGGGCTGGGACCAGAGAGCTAGTCATATTGATGGGAGGGACTCACCATTGAGCCGGGCGGCCTTGTTGGAGAGTTCCACATATTTGGGGAAAAAAGGGAGGATGGATCTTCCCACCTCGTCTCGCCAGCCCTTCCATGCCCATGACAGTTCTTCATAGTTCCGGGATGTGGCCATCAGATTCGTCAGATCTGGGGAGGGTGGGGGTCGAATGGCTTGAGCTCCCAGCCCGCGGCCCACCTCCCCGCTCCTTCTAAGGTGGACTCAGTCCCAGAAGTTCAGAGATGGAATAAAGCTGTACGGCGGATTCCAGAGCACTGCTGCTTCCCACTCATCCCCCCTCACTTCCCTTGCCTGGGAGAAGTGGCCTGGAGGTGATAAGACCTGAGTTGTTCTTGTTCTAGTCTCCCACTGACCCCCAAATTACCTTGTCAGTTACCTATCTACGAAGTGCCGGCCCTACTCACAGGGCAATGAAAATCAAGCTGGGGACAGGAGGCCCCTGAGTCGGGGAGTGGGCCAAGTTCATTTCTCTATCCCCACAGGGCCCGAGGTATCTTTCACAAATGAATCGAACTGGATTGAATAAAAGAAGGGCCGTGAAGACGAAGCACAGAGAACCACCCAGGCATCACCAGGGGGCCAGAAGTTCTGGATTTGTGTCTTGTCAAAGCCGCTGACCGCCTGTGAGGCCCCCCGGTACGGATTCCACGGAGCGGACGTCTCCCTCACAGAGCTGGCCTGAGGATGGCATGAACTCGGGTGTCGGTTCCGAAGCCCCCAAGAGACTCATGGTGGCTCCCTCCCCGCCCAGGCCTGACCTGAGCTGGACAACTTTGGGGAGCATTCCCGGCCATCCACACCTCATTATCTGACTTGCTACGTGGTAACTCCTTCTCACAGAGAAAGTACATTCAAATTAATTTAGTTTGGAAAAACTGTAGTTTGAGAATTTCACATCTGCCCTCTGCTGATGCGAGTGTCCTGTTCTTCTGGGTGTTTCTTATTTTTACTAATGGCAGTGACCTGATGGCCCGGCCCTCGATTAAGCAGCTAATTGTTGGGGTGGGAGGGGCTGAGGGCTACACTCCCTTCAATGCTCTTTTCCATAAACACACGCGGACACATACGCACATACACGCACCCCGCACGCATGCACACGCACACGCACATGCACGCGGGCACACCCCCCCCAACACTTTGCGTGCATACTCACATACACAACCCATAGGCCAAACCCCTGTTCCGGGAAAGCTGTTTCTCCCTCCTGTTTATTTTCCATTTCCCTTTCTATTTGTCATTGCTCTAATGTGGGAGTTGGGCAGAGGGCCAGGAAGAGGTTGTTTCTGGGTGGAGATTCCTCAGGAAGAATGCTTACGCCTCTGGCTCCCCAACCCTGGGAAGGCTGGGTCAGGAGGGAGGGGGGAGTGGATCTGTGTGCAGGTACTTGGGTGTCCAGGGTGAGCTCTTTCAAAGAGGAGAAGGTAAGAAGGACCGGCCAGTGTGGTAAGAGAAAGGGGACGAGGAAGAGCTGGTCCACGCTTTCCAGCAGGAAGTGGCGGTAGAGGGAGTGAAGTGGGAACAACATGGACCCTGGAAGTGGTTTCGACAGGTTGTGGCTTCGGTTTCTGGGGGGGCAAGAGAAGGGCCCAGGAAGGTAGGGAAGCCCTGGATAGGATCAAGAAATGAGCGCGGAGTGCCTCGAAAGACAAATTTGAGATACGGGCTGCTCTGAAGAGCAGAGTGCAGGGAGGAAAAGAGCATGGGAGAGACTGGAGGGGTCCCAGAGGGCGCAGATGGGCAGATCCGAGGGCGGGCAGTGGATTAAGGTGGAGAGGAAGTGGGTGCTGGGTCTAAGTGGTGGCAGAGAAGCCCCACTGGTGGAAAACGGGGAGGTGAGTTTCCTGGGCATGCTGCAATCACAAGGTAGGAGTGCCTGAGCCCCCTTTCATAGGTCAGCACCCCTAATACTGTGCCAGCCTGTCCCAGCCCCTCCTTCTCCTTCCATGTGTGCTCACCAGGCTCTAGCTGCAGACAAGTGCCATTGGAGTGGCACACAGAGGCCACACTGTAAGTGGTTTCCATGTCCAGCAGGATTTGGTTGTACTGTGGGAAGAAGAACAGAGGCCGTAAGCTGCACCCCTTTGCTGCCTGCTTCCCCTGGGCACCGTCACAGTGGGGGGAAGCTCTGGAGCTGGGGGAGCGTGTTCCCAAAGGTGCTGCCCTCCCAGTAATTCTGTAGGTGCATGCTGATATGGCAGATGTCACAGGTGGATAAATCGAGGAAGAGGCAGCAGCGTGCCCCATCCCCGCACTGGGCTAGCTCCCTCAAACTAGGACCTGGCCTTGACCTTCGACCTCCCACCTCCTGCTCCCTCCAGCCACACACCTCCTCCAGCTCCTTGACAGGCAGCGCTGCGCGCTCTAGGTCTTGAATCTTGTGTATTATCCGCTTCATGGTGGTGTTCTGGAAATAGGTCACATCAAACCGCTTGGCCCGGGTGCCATACTTTAAGGTGTGGTTTGCCATCTGTACGTTCTTCTGCAGCTGAAGGCACAGGGGTAACCGTGTTGTGAGGCCCAGAAGCTTTGGAGAGACCCCTGAGGAGGAGGTGCCATGTGGGGAGCCAAAGGGACTGGGAGTGGCAGTGAGGAAGACAGTTTTGTCAAGTTGTTGTCATTGTTTATAAAGACCCTCTTTGGCCTGGACTGTGTATAATGTCCTGGATGCAGTCCGTGTCTCTCAACGGATGCCCATGGACACGCCTTGGCAGGGGTAGAGAAGAGGCCCCGCACCCTGTATCTTAAAGGCTATCAGGATGGAGGCAGGTTGGTGTTAGCATCCTGGCCTCCCTGAGCCTCGGGGTCCCATCTGTAAAATGGGAATAAGATCGTGGGTTTTGCAAGGCTGTTGGAGAATAAACGAAGCAACAGATAAAAAGCACCCAGGAACCGTGGGCAGATGGTCTTTAAGAAACGTTGGTTCCCCGCCGCTTGCCTTGGTCTAATCTGTGCTCACCACACAGGTGGGGAACGGGGTTGGAGGGAAGGGTATGATGGTACATGGGCTTCCACTCTTTTCAAAAGCTGACTTTGGCATCACTTATTTGTGCACAGATCACTCTTTTACTAACAACAGACTGTTAATGAAAGACAACTTGTTTAGGCATTGAGTATACGCCCACCCAAATCTGAAAGTGAGCATTGTTCTAAGTATTCCATTTGGATTCTTCACAAATTCCGACAGCCTCTTCACCGTGAGATGACACAGGGGAGGGAGGGAGGGGGCGCCCTGCCCTGCCTCGGGCTTTGGAGGGTTGGGCCCTGGGCGGAGGGGCCCGGAGCGTGTGTGTGCGCGCGTGTCTGCGTGTCTGTGTCTGCGTGCGGGCGTGGGCGTGGGCGTGGACGTGGGCAGGGCCCCTACCAGGATCTTGCTGGCCTCTGAGGTGATGTTGGTATTGTAGTTCCAGTTGGCCTCCGCATACTCGTTCCATACTACCTGGGATATCTGGTCATATTCCTCCACAAACTTGCTGGCCTCGGCCTCGTCAGTCACCAGGGCTGTGGGACAGAGTGGAGGGAAACAGACAGGCCTCCCCTTGCCCTCTCCTGCAGATGGGCAGAGGAGCCGCCACGCCCCCCTGCCGCCCACCTCGCACAGCCCGCCCCAGCCCTCCGCTGGTCCCACTTGGGCTCTGGGTTGTCTGGCTGCTGGTTGTTGCCTGGTGAGTTGTTGTCTGGCTTCCGGTTGTTGCCTGGCTGACTGTTGCCTGGCTGGTTGTTCCCTGGTCAATTGTCACCTGGCTGGTGACCTCCTGGCTGGGGACCAGCAGGGGGTGCCCAAAGCAGAGCAGGAGGAAGAGGAGGCTGGGCAGTCCTGGAGCAGCCCAACCTTGGCCCATGGCCGCAGGATTGCAGAGCCCTGCAGCCACCACCCCCCTGCCAATAAGAGCTGAGCTTGCAGTGTGACCTCATAGAGCAGTGTGGCCGGTCAGCTGGCCCCACGGGGCCTCAGATCTGGGCACACCCTCTTTAGGATGCTGGGGAAAATATAGGCCCATCCCCACCCCAGGGCCCTGCTGCTGAGCTAAGTGGCTGCCTGGCCCTCCAGAGCTGGGCTCCAGGGCCCAGCTGAGGGGAGCTGAGGGGAGCTGAGGGGGACCTGGAACAGGGCCTGGGTCCAGAGTCCACAATGGAGAACTTGCCTCAGCGCACTGCCCAACCCTCACTTGGAAGTTTACCAATGTCCTCTGGGTAATCGTCAGGCATTGGTGGCTGCCACTGATATTCCGGCCAGCCCAGGACCTCTTTGTTCTTTTGGTTCTGCTCCTGTAGCCACTGGCTGACCGGCTGGAAGTAGTTGAGCAGTGGCTGAGCGTCCAGGCTATCTGAGCCGATCATATCCTTTAGTACGTCCTGCCAAGGCTGTGAGGAGCCTGCCCGTAGCACTTTCCTGTCAGGGAAGGCAGGCACCGTGAGCACGGGACTCAGGCTGGTGTCTGCTGTCGGCCCACCTGCCTCACCTCTGGCCACTTCTGCCCCACACTGGACGGTAAGAACAGTGGCATTGAGGCTCCAGGACCTAGGAGGCAGGGCACGTTTGTCTTGCCCCGTGCCAGCCTGCTCCTGGGGCCTCAGATCTGGGCCCATTCAATAAATATTTGATGAGAGAGAGAAAGGAGGAGGTAGGGATGAATGGCGCCCTCCACCGGGCTGGCCCTGCGGTGTCCCCACTGGAACAGCCAGTTGCCTTCCAGACCTCCCCTTCGGCAGCCTCTCCTCTTACCCTCCCACTTGCCCTCCCTCCCTCCCCACACACCGGAGCTTGTCCCCCGCCTTGGTGGACTGGTAGATGTCACAGCGGTGCAGTGGCCCCTGGTGGCCTGCCTCCTTGCACAGGGCTTGGTGGAACTGGAACTGCAGGACAAAACTCACAAAGTACCTGCAGGCACAGGGTGGGAGTCAGTGGGGGGTGGGGGGGGTCCCTTGCCCAGGTACCATCCAGCTCCCCACAGGGCAGAGGCCAGACCAGGGCCTGCCTGTGGAGAAGGGAGAACCATATTTGGCTCAGGAGGGAGGCCCACTCGAATCCCAGGAAAGAATGTGAGGACAAGCCCTGGGAAGGAGGGGCCCGGGTTCATCGAGTAGAGTGAGGGGGCTACAGGTATGACAGAACTGGGAAGGGGAAGTGGCGGGGGACAATAGTACCTGATGTACGGTGTCACATGGGGGACGTGAAACTTAGCTCCGGCATCGAAATGAGTTTCGTTTCGGACGACTGGAGGACAGATGCCCTGATACTTAGTTCTACAAGAGGATGGTTAAAATGTCTTAGGATCTAAGGTTTGCGTACGGGTTGATTTAGCCTTTGCAGAAAAGGCTGCTAAGCAGGAATTCACACCCAGCCATCTCTTCTCCATCCTGATGAACTGGGGGAGAATTCCTGGAGCAGGAATTCTGTGCAGGAAAAGAGAGGACAGTGGGTACGAGGGTGGAGACAGTATCAGAGAGGAGGGGCCTGGCAGTGGCGAGGCTCGCCCAGGAGGGTCAGAGGGCTATTGGGGTTAGGCCCTTCCTGTCCCTGTTTACTCACCGAAGATACCACCAGTCAAAATTGTAACGGGAAGGGGGGGTACGTCCGCTAAAGACCCCCCAACGCCACTGGTCCACCAGATAGCCAAAGGGCAAGAAGGCAACTTTTTCCAGTGCCATCTTTAACAAGTAATTGATGTCGCTTTCTGTTGGGAGATGAGAAGACAGAGGTCAGAGAAGAAAGGAGTCCAGCTAGGACAGGGTGGCCTGGGGAGGAGCCGGGAGAGAGGGGAGGCCGGGCAGATGCAGAGAAGGGAAGGCTGGCCTTCGAGACCGTGGGGCCCTGCTTGGAAGAGGGTGCGCGGGCAGTATCGTGCTGGGACTCAGCATGCGCGGTAAGGCTCCAGGAAGATCCCCAAACCTGCCTGACCTGGAGCAGTCAGGCAGAAACAAGGGGGGAAGGTGGGAGCAGGGGCAACTGGGGTCCTGCTGTGGGGCGGAGTGGGGTCTGGGTGGAGCTGGGCTGGGTCCTCTACACGCCCCCATACCCGTATCATTGACGACATGGTCCAGCAGGCCAATTTTGTGCAGATGTGCAGGAGTGGAGACAGACAGCGCCAGCACATCCCCAATGGCCTCGTGGAAGCCAGGGTTGGCACCTTGGCGCAGGGAGACAGGCTGGTCCTTGTACTGCAGGTAGTACTGCACGTGGCCCATCTCGTGGTGCACTGTGGACAGCTGGTCCATAGAGACCCGTGTGCACTGCTTGATCCTGGGATAGGGAGGGGGCAAAGGGCAGGGCAGGAATCAGAGCATGGGGAGGACACTGCCCTGGGGCTGGAGGAGCTGGTGGAAACAAACTGATCCTTGGCCCTGCCCCACCCCACACTCAGGCCTTTCCCCTCCATTCCAAGGCACAGAGTTGACGCTGACTACCCATCAAAGCTGCCGAGGGCAGTTGGCCTAAGGGCAGCCCTGGAATAGACTGGCCCCCAGCCAGTGTTGGGGCTGGGGGAGAGGTGGGCTTGGGAACTGGCTTTTCTGTGCCTGGGCTGCCTGATTCCCGCAGCCCCAGAACCCTCCTCATCCCGAGTCTAGACCTGAAGTCTTTCCTGTTGTAGAAGTCCCAGGCGGAAGCATGGCACACCACCTGACGTCCGTCGCTTGGTTTTTCCAGCATGGACTCTGCCCAGAACTCAGGAGGCATGGGCAGGAGCCCCAGGGAGGTGAAGAACTCCTCCGCCACCCGGAACATGTGTGTAGCGTTCCAGCCCTGGTGGCAGAGTGTGGGTATAATTCAGGGGTCGGCTGCCGGGAGCTCACTGCAGCTGCCCCGAGGCAGGTCTCGGGTCCCCCACGCAGGTCAGCTCCCTGCCCACGAAGGGCGTCTCCTCTCTGTGACCTCCCTTCCCAGTGGTGGGGTCCCTAATGACCATGGCGGATAAGCAAAGTGGACTCCTCACGCCCGACCAGCGGGGGCCTGGAGGGAGGGGCTGACACCTCATCAAGGACTCAGACCCCTGCTCACCACTTGTACACACACTCCAGGCTGCTGCTCTGTAGAAAGGGAGGGAATGAGGTCCCTGCCCAATCCAACTCCCTCATGTGACCCCTTCGCTCCTCTCTCCCATGTCTCCCTCTTGTTGCCCCCACCCTGGCCCACCCTGAGCTTACCTTCTGCACCATAGTACTGGTCACATCGAGATTGGGCTTGTCAGGGAAAGGCACCACCATGTCATAGATGTTGTCCCAGCTCTGGGCCCACATGTCCCCTGGACGGAGGAGGGGAGCCGGAGAGCTTGGCTTCCTGCCCAGCCAGTGCCTGTTCTCCATGCCTGTCACTGACTAGTATACTGGGCCCCTGGCACCTGCACCCGGGGCACTCCTGGGCAGAAGCCCACTCAGCTGGCTAAGGCCAGGAACCTCCACATCAGTCCCACCCACAGTCTCGAGCGCTCTGTGCCTGGGGGCTGGCAGAGGCCAAGCAGGAGCCCAGACAAGGCTGCTGGGGCCCTTTCTGATGGGGCCAGGATCCCTACCTTCCAAGCCTGAAGCAGGGCCACAGGGCTGGCTTCCTGGACCACACACTAGGATTATTATTACTCTTCCCTGGACCTGGAGTCTAAGCCTTTGGCGTGACTTTTGCCCCGCCTTTTACTAGCTCCCTGCCCTCTGTGCCCTAAGCCTCAGGGTCCCCGTCTGGAAAGTAGGAATGGTAATGACGATGAGAAAGATCACCTGCTTTCTGCTGGTGTTGGGTGGGCCACATGGGCTCATGTATGTAAGAGAGGACAGTGCGGTGCTCTGAAACACGACATGATGAGGATGATCCCAAGGACGTGTGGAGGCGGGGCCAGATGCTTACCCAGCAGGTGAGCGGGGATGGGTCCTCTGAGGTTGATGTATCGGTCCCCATAGCGGCGGTGCAGTGCACGGCGAACATAGGCATGGAGGTTCAGGTAGAGGGGCTCTAACTGATGGTAGAGGTGCTCCAGATCCTCCACGAAGGTGGGCGATTCATACCAGGAGCGCCAGTAGTCCCCTGTGTCTGAGAAGCCTAGCAGGGGGTGGGGTTGAGGGCAGCTCAGGCCCAAGGCTCTGGTACCTCCGCCTCCCAGCCAGCTACCACTTTGTCATTCTCCTGGCTCAGGGCCTGCGCACCTGCCAGCTAGTGGAAAAGAAGGCTTGGGGGTTGCTGGTCTACAATTTTCTAACGGGTTGAATTCCAAGCTAAATAGATCCTGAAGAGCATGAGAGGCAAAGGTGAGTGCTGGGTGGGGAGGAGTACCTGGAGGGGCAGGCAGGAAGGGCCGTGTGAGGGCAAGCAGCAACCTGGTGGAAGGCAGACGGAGCTCAAGTCTGGTTCCATCATCTATGGTCTGTGCAAGACCTTGGGCCAGTGTATGGAGACATCCTAACAGCTGCTCTGTCTGCCTCTGGGGTTGGGGCTCAGTGGACACACAGGATGAGAGAGCACCTCGCAAGCTGGGGAGGGTAACACCCACACAAGGGGTGGGATGGGGCATGCTCACCATCCTGCTTGTGGGCCTCGTTGCTGAGGGCAGTGAACTCCTCATACAGGGGTTTCAGTGGGATGCCCACGGCATTGTGCCAGCCCTCCCAGGCATAGAGCAGCAGGCCGTAGTTTCTTGAGATAGACAGGATATGCATGAGATCTGAGACACAAGTGAGCAGTGTCAGAAGACTTCTACGTCGAACTCAGCATCAGCCTTCACCAGAGCTCCCACACTGGTCCTCGCCATCCCCACCAGCTTCCTCAACATCGTGATACCCCCAAAGCCAAAGAAAACCAATAAGCTGGGTGGGATGAGGCAAGCACCCAGGCAGGGTCCTTATCTCCAGGTAAATGATGATCTAAGGTGGTTGACACAAAGAGGACATCCAGAGGCCGAAACCCAGACAGACCCTTCGTGGCTCATTGGATGCAGTGGCTAACCTCAAGGTTGCCTAGTAAATGGCGGCGGGGAGTGGGGGAGAGGAGGAGGGTATAAGTGGAAGCCACGAGGGGTCTAAGGCCTGTGGAGGGCTCTTGGGGAGACCGAGAGGACCTATGAAAGGTAAAATCAAGGTAATCAGGAGGAAGGCTAGCGGCAGTGGGAGAGGCCAAAGCACACAAAGGGTGGAAGTGGAAGCTAGAGATTCCAGAAGTCAGTTTGTCAGGAAAAGCAGGGGTGTGGGGGCACTTGACAGTCCCGCCCAGCTGAAGGTCAATGCCTTTGGGTTTACCCACGCTCTCCACCAGCCATCCTCCTCGATGCGGGGTGATGGGGAAGGGCTAAGGAGCCCCAGTAGTGATGGGGCCGTACCTGGGTCCAGAGACCAGCAGGTGTCATTCCTGTTGGGGTAGCAGACCTTGACAGTGGAAAAGATTCTGTTCATGTTGCTTAGCAGAGAATTGTACTGGGGAGTTAGAGTTGAGAACATGTTAGTGACAAACAGCTCCAGGATCACCTGGTCAACCCCTCCTCTTTTTGCTAGAAGGCAAAGGAGGCCTAGAGAGGGGATGTGGCTTGGACAGGCCACTCAGTGGCACCAGGGGCACTTCTGATCACTAGTATACCTGATTCCCCTCCCAAAAGAGCAGCCTGTGGAGGTGGAGACAAGGTGGAGAGTTAGAGGTGGAGAGTTCAAGTCCGAGCTTGGCCACCACCTCGCAGTGAGGGCAAATCCCTCTCACTCTCTCTGGCCTTGATGCCTTCTCAGTTCTCAATCTTTCTAAGGAAGCCCATAAACCAAACCAGCCCATGGAGAAATTCTGAAAACCCCTGTTTCATCTTTTACTGTTTACTTGAATTTTGCTTTCTACTTCATAATACTTGCTTTAATATAATAAAGTAACTTCCCGTCCCATCTCCAAGGAAAACTGATGCTTCAGGAAGCTATTCTATGCTCATACTGGCTTCCCCTACAGATCCCAGGGCCCCGGCCAGCCAGGCTCCCCACCGGCACCACCACAGCTGGGCACCGGGAGGACCCCCCCCAACTTCTGCCTCTGCCTTTCAAGTCCATAGAGCTCACCTTCTGCCGCTTCTCCAGGGGCAGGTTGGCAGGGCCCAGAATGCGCACACCTTTGAGGACCCTTTTCAGTATTGGGTCAGTGAAGTTCTGCCAGATTGGGTCGTACAGCTCCTTGGCCTTCTGGCCCCAGACCTCAGAAAACTCCTGGTTGAGCAGGGCGGCTTCCTCCTGTGGGCACCAGGAAGGCAAGGGAGTCTATGTAGGGAGAGGCCATGGTGTTGAGGGAGGGGAGGAAGGCCAAGGGTTGCTGGAAACTAGGGCTTCCTGGAGGGCTATTTCCATCTTCTGTGCCCTCAGGGGCAGGAACTAGGAGAATCTGCCTCCAGGGAGCGGTGGAGCAGAGATTGGGGCCATAAGACAGGCAGGAGGAGGACAGGGAGAATGGACAGTGACGAGGGGAACAGGATCAGTGAGAGAGAGGCGGGTTGAGGCCAGAGAGGACCAGGACCCAGAGCAGAGCGGGCCCCCTCAGCGAAGACTGCCGCTGACCGCCGGAAGTCATCCCTGGGCGCTGCCACCTGGGGGAATTCGGGGTCAGAGGAGCCAGCCTTATCCATACGGTTCCTGTAGTGGGCACGGACCATGTGCCCAGCACCGCGCCAGGCCACCCAACGCCTGTCGGATGGGGCGGGGTGGGAGTGCGTGGAGTGAGAGCGAGGCCCGCCAGCCCCACCCGCTCCCCGGGGCCCCAGGGCGGGGGGCGCGCGCCCGGCG
>NW_011888924.1:3414423-3432425 GCF_000151845.1 Pteropus vampyrus
GAGAACTACAAAGATGAACCTAGAAATGAGAATAGCTCCTTCATTTGGCAGATGAAGAAATTAAGACTCAGGGTGAGTGGCTTGCTCCAAGTCACCTCAGGTCTCCACACTCCCTGTTAGTTTTTCTCTGTCTCATCCATGGGTCCCTCTAAGCGACAAGCATGGGGTGGTGGTACAAGAGAGTGGCATCCTTTTTGAGGTGGTTATGGAGGCTGAGGGTCCTCCCTTAACTCCTCAGTACCATGGTGTCTGTCCCCAGAGGTGGGAGGACCCTACACCGTAGCAGACACCCTGAGGGTGTGGGAAGGGACCGTGAAAAAAGTGGAGGCTGGGCAGAGAGAGCAGGGAAGAAGCCAGTGACAGCTACTTAGGAGTCTCCAACCCATTCGGCAGCTTGGGGTCTTTGGGAGTCACCTGGACTCCTGGGTATCTGCATGTGGTATGGAGCCCCGGGCTTGGAGGGACACACAGGCTCAAGCGTCACTTGGCACATGGAGTGTGAGTGGGAGGCTGTGTGACCTCAGTACCCCTGAGGTCATGCTGAGTTGTCAGATGACATGGTGCCAGGGAGAGGTATGTAGAGGAGGATGGGGGTAGAGGTGGGGAGGAAGGCGGATGCCCCAGCCCTAGGAGGTGGAGGAGGCAGGGCCGTGCCAGTGGAGGGGAGAGAAGAGGGAGATGAAAGCTGGAGTCTTGTGGCTTCCTTCACACCAAGGGGCACTGGTGCACTTAAGGGCTGGCTAAGTGGATGCCCATGATCAGAGCAGCCCTGGCCAGGACGAGGGGCCAGGCTGAGAGTGAGGCAGTGAAAGAGTGGTTGCTGGGGTGAGTGGGTAAAGGATGGGGAGAGAGGAACAGGAGGCTGCAGCTTAGCCTGTAACCAGGGAGCCCTTCTCTACTATCAGGAAAGAAACTGCAGAAAGCAGGATGGAGGCAAGTTTCAGCCGGGGCATCGCCTCTGAAGAGCTCCTGAGAACCGACTCTGGGAGGATGGTAGCGCAGGCTGTCTGCCCTGCCGGTCTATCCTCAGGTCTAACTGTGGCATTGAGACAATGGCTATAGAACATCTGGGTTAGGGCTTGAGCCTCTGCCTCACTGAAAAATTACAGAAGCAAAGGAAAATCAGGGTTGCAAGATACTCTAACCCCCTGGTTTACATGGTACAAACTGATACCAGGGCTGGTTGGAGGCATCACCCTGCACCTCCCTCACGGTTGCATTTACTATAATGGCTCATCGAACTGTACAGCTTCCTTGTTAACCGTGAGCTCCAGAAGGGCGGAGGTCGTGTCTGCCTATTTCTCTGGTTTTCCTAGAGCTTAGCACAATGTCTGGCACAAAGTAGGCCCTCATTCAAGGAAGGGAGAATAGAAGGGATGACCAACATTCGTATTTACTCTCCCAGTGGCGAGCTCACAGCCTCCTGCCAGAATGACATGAAAGGATGAACCTCACTAATTTGGAATTCGCAATAATACAGACATTGCAGCCTCAATCTCAATGAGTAAAATGAGTAATCTCAATGAGTAACTTCTCTCTCTTCTCTCTCTCTCTCTCTCTCTCTCTCTCTCTCTCTCTCTCTCTCTCTCTCTCTCGGTCTTATTCATGAGGAAGAGGGATAATAATAAGCATACACCTTACATCTGGATAGCACTTTAGACTTTTCTAAATTCTTTTGTGTAAATTATCTGACTTGATATTTACAATAACTGAGAAGTAAGAGAGAGACAACGTCTTTTGTTCAGTCAGCTACCTCCCAGCTGCCAATAAAATAATGGAGGGGGTTCTGAATCCTGCAGGAGGGTGTCATTATGATGAGGCTGTGCAGAGAGCCATGGGGGCTGACCCACCCGAGGAAATGCAGTCTGCTTAGTGGATCGCTCCATCTCTTCATCACTCTTCCAGGGAAGGACAAGTCACCAGGCACCACAGTTTGAGAAAAATATCTCTTAGAAAATATGCCCAACGGTGGAACAGAATTGAAAGCCCAGAAATAAACCTCACATTTATGTTCAACTGATTTCTGACAAGGGTGCCGGGATAATTAAACGGGGTAGGGAGAAAGGGAAGAAAGTCTTTCTAACACACGGTGCTGGGACAACTGGATTTCTACATGTAAAAGAATGAAGTTGGATCACTATGTACAAAAATTAACCCGAAATGGATCACAGACTTAACGTAAGAGCTAACACCACAAAAATCTTGGAAGAAACATAAGTATAAATCTTTGTGACCTTGGATTAGGCAATGGTTTCTTAACCAAAAGCACAAGTTACAAAAGAAAAATTAGATAAATTGGTCTTCATCAAAATTTAAAACTTTTGTGCTTCAAAGGACACCATCAAGACAATAAAAAGACAACTCATGGAATGGGAGAAAATATTTGCAAAGCATGTGTATGATAAGGGGCTCGTGTCCAGAATATATGGAGAACTCTTACAACTCAACGATAAAAAGACAATTAACTCAATTAAAAAATGGGCAGAGGATTTAAATAGACATTCTCCAAAGAGGCATACAAATGACCAAAAAGCACATGAAAAAATGCTCAACTTCATTACTCATCAGGGAAATTCAAACCAAACCACAATGAGATACCACTTCACACCCACTAAGAGGCCTAAAATAAAGAAGATGGACAATAACAAATGCCATCGAGGATATGGAGAAATTGGAAGCCTTCTATGTGGCTGGTGGGATTGTAAAATGGTACTGCCTCTTTGGAAAACAGATTGGCAGTTCCTCGAAATGTTAAACAGAGTCACCATGTGACCCTGCAGTTCCATTCCAAGAGAACTGGAAACATGTCCACACAAAAATTTTACACAAATGTTCAAAGCAGGATAATATTATGAATAACAGCCAAAATTTGGAAACAACCCAAACGTCCATCAACGGATGTGTCAACGGATGAATGGAGCAAAATGTGCTATATCCAAACAATGGAATGTTATTCGGCCATAAGAGGAAACAAAGTGTTAGTTTTATGCTACGATATGGACCGACCTTGAAAACATCATACTAAGTGGAAGAAGCCAGTGACAAAAGGCCACGTATGGTATAAATCCATTTATATGACATGTCTAGAATAGACAGAAAGTAGATTAGTGGTGCTGGGGCGTGGGAGTGGGAATGGGGGTAATCGCCAAAGGCATGGAGTTTCTTTGTGGGATGATGAGAATGTCCTAATGGAATTATTAGTAATGGTTGCACGACTCTAAATATACATGAAACCACTGAATTGTACACTGTAAAGGGGGAATTTTATAGCCTATGACTTATATTTTGACATTGCTGTTATTAAAAAGTATGCCCAAATGTTTACTTTCATCATTCTACGTTCGCCAAGGAATCTCCTGCTCGTCGATTGGTTTTCAGAGGAGCCATGGTTCTCCCAATGAATATCCTCTTTGCTTAGGCGAAACCCACCCACCTCTCAAAGCCCAGCTCAACTCCCTCTAAAATGAACCACTCTAGTTCCCTCAGCCCAGGCTAACCTCTCCTCTGTATATTTATTCAGCATTAACTCCTGGGGGCACCAAAAGCAAGGTGCAGGGGAAACAGCACTGGATTAGGAGCCAGAAAAATCTGGGACACACAAATCTTATGACCTGAGCACGATAACCTCTTTCAGCCTGTTTCCTCATGTGGAAAATGGCTATAATCATTTCTACCTATTCTCCTCCCAAGAGTTGTAGGGAAGACAGACCCTTTGTCAGATGTCACGCAAAAATCAAGACATTGATATCAAAATCATTAGCTGACATTCCTAGATGCAAGGTCCTGGGCCAGGAGAGAAATACAGGGTTATCGTCTTTAGCTTAAGACTCAGGGTGAAGAGAGAATCAGCTCTCTGAGGCTAAGTGCTTACAGCCGGCAGCTGGAGTGAATCTCAGATGCTAAGGAGTTGGCAGGAAGATGGCTCAGGCAGGCTGGATGGGACAGGCAAGACAGCTTTACTAGGAGGAAGGCAGGGTTTGGCCTCAGAGGATCAGGGGGGTTAGGTGTGAAGTGAAGTGGGAATGACAAGGATGGAGCTGGGTGGGGCGAGAGGAGCCCCACCGAGCTGGGGAAGGAAAGGTGTCATTTGTGTCCACGTTCCCGAAGGGACCGCCCCGGAGGTAACTTCGTTAGGAGCAAAACCAGAAGTGGGCTTAAGGTTTGGAATTAAAAATGAGAATGTCCTGACTCAAGAATATGACACTTGACTTGTCCAGTGACAGTAGACTGAGGCAGCGAACATTCTGGAGGGTGGAGGAGGAGTGGGCCCTAGGGTGGCTCCAGGGTGGGGCCCTTGTTGACCTTTGCCCTTGGGCTCCAACTCTTGTGTGACCTTAGCCAATTTACTAACCTCTGTGCGCTGGTCTCCTTGTCTGTGAAATGGGAATCAAATAGCACCTGACTCTTAGGGCTGCTATGCTAGGAGGTTTAAATGAAATTATGTAAAGCTCTTAGATGCCTGGCTCGATACACATGGCCTGATATGATAAATCGTCATATCCCCTGCATCCACCCAACACCCAGAGTACAGGAGGGGCCATTCATACTGGTGACATGGAGAAGGAGGCACCATCAGGGCTGACACCAGGCCTGGCTTCGCACAGGGCCCTGGGCTCTGAGCATGGCTTCCTGGGTCTTGGGCAGTATTTTGAACTCCTTGGTCCTTCTCAGGCGGCTCTGACCTGCCACTTCCCCACTCCCCCGACAGCGACTGCCATGGAAAAGTTGGTGAGCTGTGAATGCACCGGGCTTGGGGAGCTGGGGGGAAACTCGACACCTCCTGAAGTGTCTCTGGGTGGATGCCTGGCCCAGAAGCATCCCAGGGCAGGTGGCAGGCAGAGACCAAGGGCAAAGGCTCTTATGGCTACAGGAGGGCGAGTGGACTGAGGACCCCCGGCGATGGTGGGGGTGAGAAGACCTGGCTCGTCAGTCACCCATTTCCTCACAGCGAAGGGGCGGTGCCCTCCCAAGTCCTCTTCTCCTCGCCCCCCCACCACCTAACCTGCTTCTGGAATATTCCCCTCCTAGGAACATGCCTTTCAAGGCTTCACCCTCTCTTATTCCCCCTCCATCCAATCGGCTGCTGTCTCCTTTTGTCCCACTGGTCCCATGTGCCTCTGCACACCTGTGACTCTACCACGTCTCTCCGTCTCTGGCTTACCTGCCTCCTCCTACCCGCTCCCCCACCCTCCTCGTGGCTGTCTCCTGACCCTGTGTCTGGGCCTTCTGAGCTTGCTAATCATTTATCTCCACCGATTGCTTTGAAACACAAATATAGTCAGGGTACAGCTCAACCTAAACCTCTCTTGGAAGGAAGTCTGACCTCCCACCCTTTTCTTTGGCGGCCTCAGCTCACACCCCAGTGCTGACTGATGGAAATTTCTTTGTGTCTTCTGCCTGACACGTGAGTCTTCCAAAGACAGGTCTGCTGAACTTTTCCCTCTCTTTCCAGGGCTCAGCCCAAGTGACATCCCTAGCCAGGGGCTCGGGGCCCTGCACCCCCTTGGGAATTGTTTATAAAGATCCCTGGAGTCTGTGTTGGTGAGGCCACCTCTGGCACAAGCACCATGGTCTCAGGAGAAATGAGTGAAGGAACAAGTGAGAGAGAGAGAGGGAGGCATTTTAAATGAAGACCAGGCAAGATTGGGCAACAGGAGATGGAACAGATATGGGGCCGGGATTACTCAGACGATCTGGGGCTGCGAGGCGGAGCCGGATCATCACCGGCCACGCAGCAAAGCCGGGCCTCACCCTGGGCCTGGAGTAAAGACACGCACCTCCCCTGGCCCTGCTTCCTCGGAGTCGGGGGCCTGACACCCCAAAGACAGAGTGTAATGGAGACAGAGTCCAAGGAGTCTTAGCTGCCACAGGGCATTGTCTTTCGAATATAACATTAAAAAAAAAAAAAGTATGTTTCTTATTAAATTTGTGCTTGACGTGAAGCTAGGGGGAGAGCTAAATGGAGACAGGAAAGTTAAGAAAACTTAACTTACTGAGTCACCACAGTAAGATCGAATCCTACGGATACTCTGCATTTAGAGGGAGAAATCAGATGCCTATAAACAAACTGGTAATTTTTCACATGGAAAATATCTGTGGGGTTTCATCAACTCCCAAGTTCAGCACGAACCACAGGGCTGACGAGGCTGCCAGAACTGCCACGAGCCTCTTTGGCTGCACCCACAGACTGACGTTAAACGGATCAGGGCCTCCTCTGCGCCGGGTTTTCCTCAAACGAGGCCGTGTGGTTTACCAGGGTTCTGGAGCAGGGGGTGAGCAGGCGCCGAGGGATCTAGGAACTACCTCTTCCCAGGTGTTTCTCCTGGAGAAAAAGAGACATGGCAGACATGGTACTGCCTCTCATGTCGGAGGGTGGGGGCGACAGAGAAGAAAGACTCACCGTCTCTCTAGAGAGCAGAGTGACGAACAGTAAGCAGCAACGAGGAGGCAGCAGACAGAGGGAGCGTTAAAAAGAAGCAAAAAGCAGTTTACAACAACTGGAGCGGTCCAGCCCACCGAGGCAGGGAGCTAGGCAGTGAGCTTCCTGGCCCTGGAAGTGTTCAAGTGGAGGGCGGTGTCACAAATGTCATAGACGTCACTGGCGAGAGAAAAGTGGTTCCCAAACTTTTTCTCCGTTCTAAACATTCCGTTGTTAAGAAATCCCAAGTTTTGAAATACTGTCTCTTTAATAAACTGTACTTATTCAAGGTAAAGATTATTCCATGTTAATAGTCAAAACCACACATACTGTCAATCATCTGATGCTTAGATAGGCCTGGGGCCCACTGAACAGAGGAAGACTTGACTCAGCCTTGGGGGTCTGGAAATGCTTTTACGAAGAGAACGTTGTGCCTTTCGGCCGAAACCACATCTTCCAGTGATTTGCCAAAATGACCAACATGAAGGGAGCAAGGACAGGCATTGCTGCATGTCCTTTAGGCCTTTTAGAAACATGGAATTGTTCCTCTGGCCACATACACGTGAATCTATAAGAAAGGTGGTATTGTAGACATCAGGGAATGGGCACTGTTCAAAAGGAATTTCCCACAAATGTTACCATGGCAAAGCTGGCCGGGCCTGCAGTGTTGCCCTGTTGGCATTGTCGGACACAAACAAGCTAAGGTCATGATTCTCGCCAAGAGAGTCAGTGTATGTACTGAGCATGTTAATTACTCCGAGAGCTGAGATGGCTTCCTCAAATATGCGAAGGGAGGTGATCAGAGAAAGGAGGAAGACGGAGAGAAGCGACTTGGGTTCGACTGAAGCGCCGGCCCGCTCCACCCACGGAGGTTCGTTTTGTGAGAACTAGTGGAAAGGAGCCTGAACTGCTGGAAGCCTGCGAATTCACGGATTAATAGGCATTTAATAATAATAATAATAAGACCTCTGGGCTCTGAGAGAGAGAGAGAGAGAGAGAGAGAGAAAGAGAGAGAGACACAGAGGGAAGGAAGGAGAGAAGGAAAAAGGAGGCTGTGCCAGAGCTGGGGTTTGCAGAATGACTTGGGGTTCTACAAGCAGACTAAGGGAGGTCTTTGCAGCAGGGAAAGACTAGCAGTGAAAACATAGACCCCGGAACAAACTACTGAGTATAAAGTGGGCCTGAGATAAGGCTGGAGGCAAGAGAGTGCAGATTCAAAAAGCGCCGTCCACCGCCTGCTCGGAGCTTGTCAGTTCAGTAGGGGCCCTGCCAGAAAAGGCACGATCTGCAAGGAGGGAAGAGGAATGAGCCAGAAAAGGAAAGAGTAGATCAAATCCGACTACTATAAAAGTAAGACCTTCTGTTATTAAAAGACACCCCAAGGAAATTCAAATAAGTCTCAAACTGAGAAGGAGATCTGGAATATATTTAAATGACAAAGGACTGATATCTAGAGGATATAAAGAACTGAACGGATCAATAAGAAAAAGAAAAAAAATGGGCAAAGGAAACTGAACCGGAGTAGCACAGAAGAGGAAGTACAAAGGCCCCATAAACATATGTGAAAATGTTCGACCTCATTTAGCGACAAAGGAATTAAAATACGTCGTACCCACAAAAGTGGCACGAATTTAAAAATTGAACAGTACTAAGTGTTGGTGGAGATGCGGAGCAAGGTGGGAACTCTCATCCACTGCCGGCGGAATGCAAATCATTACAGCTATTTTAGAAAGCAGTTTGACATTCGGATGGCCTTGAACTTTTGCATGCCCTTGACCCAGCAATTTTATTCCCAGTACAGTCCCTAGAGCCGCATATCTCAAACTGTGATGAGGAGCAGTTGTGTTTTAATTTTCAACCTGTTGGTGCAATAATTCTTTTGTAAAACTCGATAAAAATGAATTCCTAAAAAAAATGAACTGAAAAAAAAGAGACAGTATACAAGTCCTGATATTTCCTTATTAGAGTCAACAGACATAAACTTATGAATACCAAGGAGACGCGTACGGGAATGTTCCTGGCAAATTGTTCTGCAATAGAAAAAAACAAGTATGTCCAGTGACAGGATGGGAGATTGGAGAAATGAAGTGTACTGCCATCGCACGATGGATTATAAGTCTATAATCTATAATCTATAGAGTTGTGAAAATAAACGAGTGGCAGCTCTGCGCGACAGTACCAATAAAGTCTCAGAAACATAACTGAGAGAGACAAACAAGCCTCAGAAGACTATAATATAATGCCTTTTCTAAAACAGCTTTATCGAAGTACGATTTACATTTCCATGTTAATGCACCCATTTTAAGTGTGATTTAATGCTGATCAGGTCATTTAGAGAATTGTGCAACTATCGCACTATCTATTTTCAGTATATTCCCATCGCCTCCAAAAAATACTCTTGTGTCCACTTCCAGTCACTCCCCATTCGTTCCCACAGGCAGCCGCGGGCAACCTCTGCTCTATATTCTGCCTCTATAGATTTGGCTCTTCTGGACATTTCATTTAAATGGAGTCATACAATATGTAGTCTTTATGCCTGGATTCTTCCACTCAGTGTCACATTTTAGGAGTTCATCCATGTTGTAACATGTGTCAGTGCTTCATTCCTTTTTATGGCCGAATAATATTCCACTGCGTGGATGAACCACATGTGGTTTACCTGTTCACCAGCTGAGGGACATTCGGGTTGTTTCCCCTTACGGCTACTTTGGATAAGGCTGCTTTACAGTCAGGGCTTTTTGCAGACATGGTTTCGTTCCTCTTGAGTACATATCTAAGAAACCCCGTTTTTATAAAGCTCTTAAACAAGCAAAGCTAAATAGCGTGATGTTTAGAGATACATACAGAGCACTGAAACTACTCTTGAAAAGAGAATGAAACGCAGGACGCACGTGGCGGGGGGGACGGGAGAGGGAGGGCAGGGACCGGCGAGACCAGGGTAGTGCTGGGTGGCGGGCGTCTGGGTGAGCTTTTACCATGCTTCGTAACTTACATATATATTAGATAGCTCCTCATGTAGCCCGATCCTGGCTCCCTCTGCCCCAGCCCTTTGGGCTCTTCCTCAGAGGCAGAGCCGCTCCTGCAGGTGCTGGCGACTCCCCCCGAAAGGCCCTCTCCAGATGGCCGCCCTCGGGGCCCTTCTCCCCTTACTGCCCGCACGACTGTGTCCTCCTCCCTTCACTCTCACCCCCGTGGCCTCATTTCCTTTTTGACATTATCACCGCCCCCCCCACCCCACACCTCTTATTTATTTGTTGTATCTGTTGCCACCCAGAGACCCACGAGTGGAGAATGACAGTTCCCTGGGAGCTGGGCTCCGTTTAGCTCATCACCAAGTCCCCAGCTTTGGTACCCAGCTTCTCCCCTCCTCTAGTCCCACTGCCACTGTCCCTGTCTTACTATAGACTCTCATCATTTCTCACTGGGCCCGTCTCTCCCTTGGTCTCTTCTCCCTCCAATCCAGTCTTAGACGAAGCCGTGAGAATGGACGCTGGCCTGAAGCCTGAATCTGATCACAGCATCCATTCGCTTAAAATGCTTCCCCATCCACGTCATCTGAAGGGCAAAATCCACACTCCTGAGCGTGAAGTCCAAAGTCCTTCCTGGTGTGGCTCCGGCCTCCTCCATGTGTCCAGTCCTTGCCCGACCTCCACAGGTCCCTCTATCGGTGCGTCCCAGAGGCCAGTCACCTGAAGGGCCTGGCCCCTGATAAAGTGCTCGAAAGTCAGCAACGAAGGGAGGAAGACGAGAACAGGGAGGCATGAAATCGATCGGCTTGTATCTGTCACGTTGCCAGCTGTCTTTTCTTGGTTACGATACCTTTTATTCCAAATAGCCTTTCTTTTCTTTTGTATTTAAAATATTACTTCTTCCATAAAAGGGTAGTAAGAGGAAAAATGACGTATTTTCTTTTAATGTCTTTACTTGGAAAACCAAAAAATGTTTGCAACTCTAGTCAGATTCCATTTTTTTTCCGCCGACAATTTCATGGTCTACAGAAGCCGGCCCCACTGGCGTGCCAAGCAGAAGCTGATCTCTTAGGGCCCTGGGGCCTTTGTGGTCTTTCATTCCTTCTGCCTGGAATGTCCCCTTCCTGCCCTTCCCCCCGCCCCAAGACTTGGTCATCACCCATCATCCCTCAAAGCCTGACCTGACCTTTCTTCCCCCAAAGCACGTCCTGGAATTCTGCACAGCGTCTAGTGAGGAAGACGACACTCATCTGCACATCTGTCTTCCCACGGACCTTCAGGACAGTAGAAACTGGGCACCATCACACCCACATTCCAGAGTCTAGTGCTGCCCAGGTTGCATGGACATGGCAGCTTTGCCGATGGCCTGACTAGAACAAATGAATTCCGACCTCTTTTGCAGCAGGTAAGAGTGTGGTGGTGGTGAGGGGCTGTGTGTGTGTAGCGGGTTCCCAGGCCTCCACTGGCTTCAGTTGTCAGGCTATGTTCCTGCCTGGGCCTCAGCACTGCCATCTCCCTCCTGCTCAGAGGCCCAGCTGGGTGTCAGTAACCCCCACCCCCAACCCCACTGGGGCCCAGCTTGGAGCTCAGAGGCTTGGGGGCTCTAATTGGCCCTAAAGCAAGATCCAGCCCCTGTGTGTATCTTACCATTGCTGTGTGTATCTTATTGTGGCTGTGTGTATCTTATTGTGGCTGTGTGTATCTTACTGTGGCTGTGTGTATCTTATTGTGACTGTGTGTATCTTATTGTGGCTGTGTGTATCTTATGCACTGTTCCTGGAGATGGGCCAGTAAATGAATGAAACCGCCCACACTCTGGAAGCCCAGGGAACCTCATTCAGACAGGAAGACAGATGGAGGGAAGGGAGAGAGACTGTGAGAAGCTGAGAAAGAGAGAGACAATCAGAGAAACAAAACAAGGCCTGCGGTGGCAGCAGCGACAGAACCATGGGGACCAACAGAGAAGGGAGGGTGGGAGGGACAGCTGCCATCAGCATGGCAGTGGGAGCCTGGAGCTGGGAGTCTGGCCAGCCTCACACCACCTATTGACTTCTAAGACTCCATTAAGGGACCAAGAGCATGGAGGCGAACTCATCTTTGGGGTCCACCCCTTGCCTCTAGATGTCCAGGGCCCTGGCCAGGCCCTCGGAATGCCCAGGGCCCCTGAGGAGCCCCCGGCCCAGCCTCTCCATCCTTCCCCAGGGCCCTTCAGTAAACAAACTCCCTGGAAGATGGGTCAGATGAGGGAGTCCTAGGGGAGAAAAATGGCATTTTGTTGTTTCATTACCTTAGAGTAGTTTGCTTTGTTTTAGGAAACGCCTCTGGGGAGAGCCTTTGAGGCAGATGTTGGGCAGAAAGTCCCATGTTGAATGGAAGGTGGCAGTGGACTTGTGTGGCTAAGCAGAGGCTACCTCCTGTCACCCGCCACGACAGTGGGGTGGGTGGTTTGACCAGCACGCAGAGGAGGAAATAACTGGGACGAGGTCCTTCCATCTTAGCAGGCCTTCTCTAGGGGCGGCTGGTGAGAAAGGCATGGACCTCTGGGGAGAAGCCATTCCCTGGAGGAACCTGGGAAGAGGCAGGTTCCATGGGGGCCCCAGTCACCTAAGGGAGGCCTGGTGCTGATCGCTGCTCATGCTGATACTGACCCGGCTACCTGAGCACCGTGGGGATAACAGGGGGCACGGGGCCATCTCACTTGCTGGTGTGCAGGTGCCACGGGGTCCTGACTCCACAGTCAGGACTGAGCCCTGGGCCAAATTAAGCTGTGTGTGTGTGTGTGTGTGTGTGTGTGTGTGTGTGTGTGTGTGTGTGTGTGTACTTGGATTTATCAGATGGAGAGAGGCCCAGGGAAGGGGAGAAAACTCGAGATGGATGAGAGTACATATCATTTGGACCTAACAGTGCCCCTCAGGCTGGGAAGGGCGACTCATTTCACAGTGGATAGTGGGATGTGGGGATGTGGGGATGGATAATGACTTATTAAAGACTCCAAGCAGCACCCTCTCATTCCAACAGTCTTAGGCCTTGGAGCTTTGGCGTAAGGCCTTGAACCAAGCTCGCCCATACTACCAGAACTATCTCTGGCTGTAAGGACAGGGGGTCCAGCTTCCAGCCCTGATCCAGGAACTGGTGCCCGTGGTGCCTACGAGAGCAGGAGGCATGACTGCCCCACAGCAGGTCACGAGGCAGGAGACTGAGAGACTGAGGGTCAACCCAAATTCAGGGGCCAGCTGAGGGGCATGATTCTCCCTGGCACTGGGCCACCTCTTAGAGTCCCCCACTGGCTGGGAGGGATCAGACGAGTGTGGCTTCTTGGGTGAAGAAGGTTCTGAGCTAAGGTCAAAGTGCTTTCAAATCGAATCTGTGCTCAACAAGGACCAGCTGGCCGGATTGGCACACTCGAGGCAGGAGTCGACCGTCAAGGTCAAGAGAAGTGTAGAGGATGGAGACAGGGGAAGGGTAGCACGGGGCTAAGTGAAACCTCTGACTCAGGACAAGTGTATTGCTGCCTTGCTGTGCCCCTGGAAGTGACCCAGGCTTGGCGCACTCATTGGAGCCAGTACCTCACATGACCACCCCCTCCTCCTGCTCCTCTGGGCTCAGCTGAGGTCCTACGCAGGGAGAGGGCTGCAGCAGAGGAGCTCGGCCAGTGCCTTCACCCGTCGTCCACTCGGGGCACCCTCTAGGCCATGCATGATTTGGTCGCCCTGCACTTTTGGCTCAGAGTGGTCACTACATCCTCTCCACACTCCTGGCATAAGGGGCTTGGCCAAGAGCCAGCGGGGTGGGGAGCCAGAGTTAGACTAGCTTTAGGACCCAAGATGAGAAATCAGAGCTGTCACAGGCTTTCAACAAAATGCAGAAGTCGCAGCCCTGCAGTTTATGGCCGGTTTGTGGAGGGGTCAGATGACCGATGATCAGCAGCTCGTTACCCCAGGCCTCACGGTCTGGCTCCTCTGGGTGTTTCTTGCTCTCTGCAGTGCTTTTAGCACTCACGTAGCAAGTCTCCCATGTTTGCTGACTGACTGACTGACCGACCGACTGACTGACCGACCGACTGACTGAGGGAGAGAAGCAGGGAGGTGAGGTTTGAGGACACGACCTGGACACAGACTCCTCATGATTTCCTCCCTGGAGGGGAAAAGGTGGCCAAGGTGAGTTGGGGCCGATGCCTCCTGCTCAGGACACACGACCGGCCACAGAGCAAACCTTCTGGGCTGGACGAGGGGAGCTTGGTGGTGCCCTGCTGAGCGTGACCCAATGTCCAGATTCTCCAGTGTGTGGAGGACACGGTCAAGTTCAGATGCAACTAGGACAGGCCTATGGCGACTTGGATGCCCCAGGAACCACGGGGAGGGCCCTGCTCCACACCTCACCCTCGTGTCTTCCACCTCTGCCCTCTCGAAGGGCCTGTTCGTATTTCCTGCCTTCGATCTCCACAGGCTGCTAATTTGCCCTGAGCTGGGAGGGAGGCGGTCAGAGGGCAGGCCCCCCCGCACACCCCTGCCTCGGGCCTTTGCCCTTCCATCCTCTTCCCTCTGCTGGAATGACCTTCCTCTAGATCTTCACGTGGCTGCACCCCCACTAGGCTCTAGCACCCCTCGACAGTGTCCTCCCTCCCGTGACGCTCTGGGCCTTTCCCCTGCTTTATTTTCTTCATCCACTTGTTGCTACGTGCTATCAGGCCTCTGCGTCCATACGGATGTGTTGTGTATACATGTCGTCTGCTTGTTAGTGTACTTTTTAATGGTCTGTCTTCCTCGCTTCACGTAAGTCACACGAAGCAGGGACCTTGTCTGTCTCGTTGACTACTGTCTCTCTAGGGCCTAGAACAGTGCCTGACGCAAGTAGTATCCAATAAAACTTTGTGGAAAGAAAGGAAGAAAAGGAGGAAGGAAGGGAGGAAGGAAGGAAAGTAGGGAGGGAGGAGAAGAGAAAATTACTTCTTCCTGACCCCTCCCTTTCCCAGAGGGCCTCACAGGAACACATCGGGAGGCTGGGAAAAGCCACCTCTTTTGTTGCCTCCCACCTTGGGTACCCGGTGCTGTCATGCCACCTCTTGCACCTGGCTGGTCCCCACCACTGCATGTCCATCCCACACCTTCTTCCCTCAGTGCCTGGCAAAGGTAAAAGCTGGCCTGACCGTCCTGATTCTCAACGCTTCTCCATCCATCCTGCAGTGTTGTTTTGGCTCGTGGGCAGGTAGGTCACTCGTGTTTGTCTAAGCCGTTTTCTCCACTGGACCAGCCTCAAGGGCAGCTGGGACCCACAGCCTGTGATGTCCCTCAGTCCCATCCTCTCAAATGCTGGAGGTCCCAGGTGACTCACTGTCTTCATCGGAGGCTCAGGAAGCTTGTGGCCGATCCCCTGCCTCACCGCCTCTCCTGCCACCATCGCTCCTGCTCTGCCGGACGCTCCCGCTGGGGCTGTTCCTTCTCTGGCCACCTTCGCTGCCCTGAACCTAGAAGACAGGTTTTCTCCCTGAGTGTTTATAGTTCCATTTTAAACTCATCAAAGTAGCCAAGCACTTTCAGATTCTGACTAGTTTTCTTTTCAAGGAAGTTGGAGCAAATTCCTCAGCCTTCTGTATCCTGTCAGGGTAGATGTCTTGCCATCTCGAGGCGAGGCCACCTCCCAGAGCTGGCGCACACATGCTGATTACCTTGGTGGCCGTGAGCCCCGAGGGTGTGCTGGTTAGGCCTCCTCTGCCTTCCAGCACAGCGAGCTCTTGTTCCTTTGGCCAGGGACACTCCTGTCCTCTCCCTCCTGTCCCTTTGCCAGGTTAACCCCTGCCAGTCCTGTAGTTCTATGATTCGATGTCACACGCCCCAGAAGCCTTCTCTGACCCTTTCTACGTGCTGACTGTTAAGGCCTAGGAGAACAAGGCTGTGCCTGTCATGTTCATTGTTATATCCTCAATGTCGCCCGGCACCTGGCACGTGGAAGAGATTCGATCAGACCGTTGTAAAGAGTAAATGAATTTTGTGTGTCTGCATGTTACCATGCCTTAGAACTGGGGACCATCTCCTCTCCTGTACTCTCTGCAGTCCGGGGTTAAGGCCTCTGCCTGAAGCACGTGCCCAAGAGGAGTTAACTGGGTGTTTCAGCCTGCTGGGGGTGGGGACACTTTGCTCGCAGGGTCAGAATGGCTAGGAGGCCCCTCTCTTGTACTTCCCACATAGGAACGAGAGTAGGATTGCCAGATAAAGTACAGGACACCGAGTTCGATTTGAATTTCAGATAAACAATGGATACCTTTTTAGTATACTACATATAATATGTGGGACGTACTTATGCCAAAAAAATATTAAATTCACATTTAACTGGGCCTCCTGGTTTTTTCCTTCTTTCTAAATCTGGTCATCTTAGCAGGGGCAGACGTGATCAGCCAGGTGCTGGGGGATTTGAGATCCTGTTTACATGGCGCATGGTGCTGTCTTGCTTCTTCCTGTCCTTTAAATACTTTTGGCTAAAGAACAGGGTGAGCGCAAGGCGTGGTTTTCCAGAACCGTCGCTACATGCTTAATCTAGGGTCTCTCCCTGCATTTTAAACCCCGACCCCAAATACTGGACTGGATGGTTGGGGAAGGCCTGAGGAGGGAATGTTCAGAGTTGAGATGTGAAGGAATGAGCCAAGTGATGATGATGATGATGATGATGATGATGTGCGTGTGTGTAGGGGGACGGGCGTGCCAAAGGAGAGGCGGGAGTGGACTTGGTGTCTCTGAAAAACATAAAGTCTAGTGTAATTCTGTGAGTGCGCGAAGGGGAATGTTTGCATGGAAAAATGTCCTGGGCCACATTCTCAGTCCCCAGGAAGGGACCTTGAGGCTGCTCTCCTTGCCCACTCCTCCCCCAGCTATAGGGTAGATGCTTTTCTGGCTTCTGAGGCAGGAGTCTCAGCAGCAGGGAGGGGGAGGAAGGGAGAGTGTCTGTCATTCTGGATTGGGGATTCTGACAACAGGGGCCAAGGCCACAGGGTCCCAGTGCTTGAATGTAGTCTAGTGGGATCACCTGCACTTTAAAATGGTTGGGTGGTGCCATGAACCCTTATTGCTAAGACCCCATGCGGCTGGTCCCCATGGAGGCACCCTGCCTCACTCAGAGCGCTGCCTCCATCTCCACACTTTAGGCAGACCCCTGAGGGCACCGCTGGCAGGGTGCACTCTCTCCTGAGGGGAGCGCATGGCCGTGTGGGGGGTGGTGGGGGGAGGGGGAGGGACTCAAAGGGCCCCATCCTGCCTCAGCAGGAGTCTCTCTCCTGGCTTTGGAAGGGGCTCATGGCACTCACACCAAGTTCACGGCGAGGCTCTGCTCCTCTGTGCACCTCCCTACCCCAGAAATGGCTCAGGTCCACATTCGACTCACAAGGTGTTTGTTGCCTGCTGTTTGCCTGTTGGCACCCTAAGGAAGCTGTTTCTTAATTTAAAATGTCCATGAACTCCCTCCGACTGGAAAGCTACCCCAACAAAATTTATGTTCATGGAAGGTTTAAGCTTGGTCACTCTGAGGAGCTGGGCCCAGCTGTGTTCGTGCAGTGGGCACCCTTGGTTGCTTTGCCATGTGCTTGAGACTGTTCTCTCTTTAAGGGGGTATGGCTCCCAAGGCCCGCCCATGGGAAGCCCACAGTGCTGGGGGCAGGTGGGGGAGGGGTGTCCCTTTGCTGAAGTTCATTTATGTCTCCAGGGGAGGAAACCCCATCTCCCTCCTACCCCAGGCCTTTGGTGCATCTTGCCAGCAAGCCCACAGGAAAGAACCCTTTGTTCTGAGCTGCTTATCTACCCACAGCATTTCCTGAAAAAAGGACCTGGACTGGGGCTGCACTAAGGGCTGGCCGCTACCTAGCCTTAGCCTTGGCCTGGCCCTCTCTTAGCAGGCCTTCACGAGAGGCTGCTTTGTATACTGAGGCTGGCTGACTTGGGGGTTTGGGTAGTTTGTCTCAGCAAAGCTCCATGGCTTGGGAAATGGGGCAAAATGTCACCTAGTGTGTGTGTGGGGTGGGGAGGGGAAGGGTAGAGCTGAGAGAGAGAGGGTTGTCCAGCTTTCTTGTAAAGTGAAATCTCCCCTTTGGGGCTGGGAAGGAAGGGGCGTGTCCCCCGGGGCTGCGGAAGCTGCAACGTGGGCTAAGGCCCGGGCCGTGTCTGACACCTAGTGGCCACCTGAGCCCGGGGCGGGGCGAGGGGCGGCAGGAGGGAGGGAAGAGAGGGAGGACCAGGCCACGGCGGGCTCGCGCACCTGGCTGGCACCCCCTTCCCTCCGCGCGTGGGCCCAGTCTGCGTCCCCGCGCATCCCCCCGGCTTCGCCCGCGGCTCCGAGTCAGGCCTGGGCCGGGAGGGCCCCCTCCACACCCACGAGGTCGCAGGTCCCCATGCTCCCCCGAACGTGAGGGACCCCGCCGGCCAGGTCGCGAGGCCCGGATGCGGAAGGTTACCCGAGCTCGGGTCCAGAAGGCGGGTCACGGCGGCTGCCTTTCCGCCCCTCAGCGCCACGCGGGCGTCCAGGTTTGGGCCCGGGTCTGGCGCGGCCCTGTCGGGACGCGGGGCCCATCGGGGGCCGGGACGCGCCAGGTCACTTCCGGCCCCCCGCGTGACCCTCGCGTCGCCCGCTGAGCC
>NW_011888924.1:3433820-3440860 GCF_000151845.1 Pteropus vampyrus
TATCTGGCTCTCTGTAGCTCTAAACCTCATGTGTTAACAGCTTCTGATGTGTGACTTCCTAAGGCCCTATCAAGACCAGATTTAGTTTTCGTTAGATTACTGATTAAATGCGTACTGTGTTGCAGGCACTGTGCTAGGCACGGTAGATATTTATTCCACTTAATCTTTGCTTCTGGCCAGTAAAATAGTCTCAGTATCTTCCTGCCTTATGAATGAGGAAGGAGGCTCAGACAAGGGACTTGCTTGTCTGGGAGCACACAGTCACTAATCACATTCCGTTGACCAGGGCTGCATTGTAACTTACATGAGCCCTAGGCACTTTTGCCATCATGGGCCCCTCCATCTATTTAAAAAACAAACACACACACACACATACACACACATATACATATATACATATATGTACATGTATATATGTATATATGTACATATATATATAGCACCTGTGTTGGCAAACATCTAAGCTGGATTTAAAAATAAAATAAAACATATGGTCCTGTCTGATCTTGGAAGCTAAGCAGGGTCTAAGCCTGGTTAGTACTTGGATGGGAGATCGCCTAGGAAGACCAGGTGCTGTAGGTGTAAAAATAATTAATTAAATTAAATAAAACATTTTCTTCAACCCTAAATTTTTTTTTTTCCTCCTGATTTTAACACAAATCAAAACATTTCTGAAGGGTCCCTACAAGTAACGGGAGCCCTGGTGCTGAGAAAACCAGGCTCCTCGCCTGACTGCAAGCTCTGCTTTCTTCCTGGGGGCTCCTTGGTGCGAGTGGTAACAGAGCGCCCTGCCTAGCAGCTCAGCCCTCACTTTGCCTTCTCTTTCCTCCTATTCTAGGACATTGTAGGACATTCTAGGACAATTGAGCTGTTTACCTGCCTCACCCATCAGGAAAAGATCTAGTCCCGGCCCCCAACACCGTCTTTTCTAACTCAGTTAAAACCCTGTTGTTGATAAGGAGCTTGGTGGCCAGGCCCCCGGCTTCTAGGCTGTAGGACATGTGCAGTGTCTGTCTGGTCCCCATAATGAGATTAAGCCTGGTGACCTTTTAATGACTCACAGTGAGCATGGGGAGAGAGAGTGATGCTTAACACGTTTGAGCCCTGCGGGTAGTTCCTGTTCCTGTCTGATTTCATTAAGTGGAGTCTGACTCAGGTGTATGTGGGAGGGGAGGAGTGACTGTTCCAGAAGCTGCCAGAGATCTGTCACCCCCATCCTGTGCTCTGACAGAGGAAGGAGGGTGGCAGTGTAAGGGGCCACATGCGCTCCCTCTGGTTCTAAGACCCTGGTCTCCTGGACAAAGGAAACCTGTGGGGCCAAGAGTGGCTGCTTCCAGGTCCTTGAAACTTCTGTTCTGGGAACACAGGAAGCCCAAGAACAGCCGGGGTCCCGGGGGGCCAACCTGGGTAGGAAGGAAGAGCATGAGTGTTCTCATTGTCCAGACGGGGAAATGAAGGAGCATGACCGAAAGGCATTTGCTTACTAGGGAGTGAATCTCAAGCGATTTCACTGTTTCAGATGAAAACGCGTTTGTGGATAGGTCGGATTCCATCCACTGTCATTGAAAAGTCTTCTCCGAATCCCCCAGCATCGGAAGCAGCCCCTCCTTGCACAAAGATGGGCTGTCAATTTTGTTGAACTGAATAAGCAATGTTGCTGAAGGAAACTTTCAGTTCATCATCTATAGAGCGCAGAACCACTCACTACTTTGTCTTTTTTGTAAATCTGGATTTTTCATACTTAGATCTTACTGACTGTGAGCTCTCCTATAAGGGGCAAGGCATAGGCTTGCCCGAGGTCTTGCTTGGTGTGAGTTTTCCTGTCACCCCTCATACTTGGACTTAGAAGGGGGTATGGCAGAGACAGCTTGGGCTCCCGTAATTCAAAATGCCATTCTTCATCTCTGGCTTCCTCCCGGTTGCCTGTTTACCTGGAGCCCACATGGACCAGGAGAGCTGCCTTTGGAGCAACTGACATGAAGATCTTGCAAGTAGCTTGCGCTCCTGTCACCCCTTCTCTCTCAACCAGTGGTTCTGGCCCTGCTGCCTTTCCTCCCAGGAGAGTCCACAGGGGGCACCGGTGCTCATGTGACTTGGGTTTAAACCGCTTGAGGAGCATGGTTCCCCCAGGGATGAGGAAGACACAAGAGGACTGGCGTGGGGTGGGGAGAGACTGTCTTGCAGCCCCGGTTCAGTGTCTTCCTTGGCAAGCACACGTTCAGATCCTGGACCGGCTTCAGTATTTGGAAAGCGTGACATCTCTGCCCTAGGGACTGGGTGTTAGAAAGTACAGAGTCGCACCGCAACAGACAACCAACTCAAAGACGAGCTGGAGGAGCGTGCCACTGGAGAATATTAAAGTAGGGGACACTCTTCAGTGTGTACAATGGAAAAAGCTCTCGGAGGCCTGAGTTTAACTCGTGGCATGAATCCTTACTACCCTCTACATTAAAATCTGCCTCTGCTCTGCAACTTATCTACGAGCCGCTTGAAGGCAGGGACCATGTCTGACCTGTAGAGTTCCAGCCTCTAGCAAAGTGTCTGGCATATAGTAAGTGCTCAAGAAACAATTGAGTCAAGCAGCTAGTTGCTGCTGATAATTTTGGGCACGTCATTTATCCTCTTTGAGCCCCAGTTTCATCCATCAAATTGGGATTGATCGGCAGCACATGTAACAACCTGGTCGTGTTCTTGAGAAGTTTAAATAAGAGAATGGGAGGTGCCGAGTTCAGAGCAGGGGTCCCCTCGCCGCGAGGTCCCCTGTCCTCCCAGCAAACACAAGCACGCATCTCCACTCCGCCACTGTGGGGTGCAAACAGTATTAGGGTTCTGACTTTCAAGGGCATTCGGGATGTAAATTTACAGTGCAGAGTGTTACAGCCACACATAGTCATTGCACTATTCCAGCGTGTAATTTCTTTTCAACACCACCAAGCAGTTCTCCAGTTCTCAGCAGACACTGACTGGGTGTCCTACAATTCAGCTCAGTTCTGACACTGCGTTCCTGGAGATAGCATCAGATCCCTCAGGTTAGCGGCTCAGAAGACCGCCTGCTCCCTGCCCCCAATCGCAAGACCAGGTTGTTACATGTGCTGCTGATCAAAGGGCTGTATACAAGAGATTCCCAGGACCCCCTCCTTGGGTTCGATTAATTCTCTAGAGCTGCTCTCAGAACTCAGAAACCATTTTACTTACTAGATCCTGGTTTACTATAAAAGGATAGAACATCGGGAACAGCCAGATGGAAGAGGGGCATAGGGTGAGGTCTGTAAGGGTCAAGAGCACTGGAGCTTCAGTCCCCAGGGAACTAGGGTGGGCCAGTGTCCCTGATCTCCACATGTTCATCAACCTGGAGGCCCTGGACTCCATCCTTTTGGGTTCTTATGGAGTCCTCATTACACAGGCATGATTGATTAAATCATTGGCCTTGGCCAATTAAACTCAATCTACAGCCCCTCTCTCCTCTCTGGAGGCTGAGGGGGTGCGGGTGAAATCGGAAGGCCCATCCCTGTATTCGCTCAGGGTTGGTTCCTGCGGCAACCAGCCCTCCCTGCTCCCCATTCTTAGGTTACCTAGGGGCTCCACTGACACAACATAAGACACCTTTATCATTTTCTTCACTTGGTAAATTCCAAGGGTTTTAGGAGCTTTTTTAAAAAAGTAAATTTATTTGGTAACATTGGTTAATAACACTGTAAGAATTCCTGGTGTACCACTTTACAGTACAACAATACTTACCCCCCGAAGCCTGGTCTCCTTCCGTCACCATATATTTGGCCGCTTTTACTCTTTGTCCTCCTTGTACCCATACTTCTTATCACAGATTCGAAGAGACCCTCACTCCAATTTCTGCCTGTCTCACTGGGAGATTGGTTGGGAGGGAAAAAAGCTGGCTTTGGCTTGCCTTACCACCGAGTGGCTCCAAGGTACAGGGGTGACGGTCCTCGGCGGCCCTGAGTTCCCATCTCTGTCCTTGCGATTCACTCCCCTTGGCAGAAAGAAGCTGTGGCGGGTTCACCAGCAGCAGAGCATGTTCCTTTTGTTTTTCCTAATTCAGAGCTAATCAGATTCCGGCCGCCCCGGGCTCTCTGGGGATGAATCTAATCAAGGAGGGGAGGACAGCATTGCTCTTCGGCGCATCCTGCCTGTCAGAGTCGGGGCAAAGGATTAGCTCCCAGAGGACACGGGAGGAGTGAGGCGCACCGTCTGCCTACAAGGAGCTCGCAGGGTGCTTCAGCCCAGAGGTCCCACCAGCTCACAGGACAGGACACCCACGAGGGTAAGTAAGCTCCAGGCCAGCCTTGGGGACGTGGAGGAGGGGGACAAAGTGGTGAACACAATGCCCGTTTCAGGTTGTGGTGGAGGGTGGGCTGGGGAAGTGGAGGAGGTGACCGTTGGCAGGGGCAGGGAGCGTGGCACGGGGCAGTGTGGGGTGGCGGGAATGACAGCAGCAGCTTGCGTTGCTAGAGCCTGGGAGCTGGACAGTCTCCCCTGAGTGGACTTGGGGCTGCAGATGGACATCGAGTTGGTGTTTCGCTGGCAGGGAGTGGATGGCTGTTTGTGTGGGTGGGGCCACATGATTTTGTCTCTGTCACTGGGGGCGGGGGGGTCAGGCAGATTGAAGAGGGTAGAGAGACAGGGCAGAAGCTCTGTGCCCTCAGGAAGCTCTGTGCCCCTCCCTGGGCTTGGGTGGTGGCAGTGAAGATGGTCGGGAGGGAGGCGATGGCGAGAGACTTGGGGGAGGAACCCTAGGATTCGGTGGCTTGTCCGCCGAGGTGTAGGTGCTGGGACTCGGAGAAGCATAGCCACACTAGCTACCTGGGAGGTCAGCAGAGGAGTGTGACTTCGAGTGTGCTGAGTTCGAAGTGCTTGAGGATATCCAGGTAGAGACATTGGTGGACAGTGAGAAACGGGGTTTGAATTCAGAGGATAAAGACAAGACTGGCACTAGACTTGGGAGTCACCAGTATAGAGGTGACAGATAAGAACAGAGGCAAGAGTTCTAGACATAGAGGTTCATTGTCTGCCAGGGCTTCTGGAAACAGGTGTTCGCATCTGCCATTGGGGTGTTTCCTGGAAGATGATTTGACAGAACATATAGAAAAAAAAACAAAAACAAAAACAAACTGAAAAAGAACCTAGCTCTTACCTCAGGATTCCATTTCTCCATTTAGGAGTTAATTAGACAAGTGCACGAAGGTGGTCACCTCGTGTTGTTTAGTGAAAAAAATGAAGTCTAGTTAAATGTTTAACAAAAGATATTCATGACGTATCATTAAGTTAAAAAAGCAGGTTAGAAACTGGTATGATCCTGTTTCTATAAAAGACTATGTATATATTTTTAGAAGAAAAGGATATAAAGATATAAATCAAAATGTTGATTACTTGTTTTTTTTTTTTTTGCTTATCTGTGTTTTACCATAGGGAGTGTGTATTATCACACCCCTGCCCCCTTTTAAATGGTGGCATTGTCAACAGTTATCAGGCTGGCAGAGAACAGGGGTAAAGACAGCCCGGTCACCAGGGAGACGAGGCCAGGCCAACTGGAAACCAGTTCTCAGCAGTAAGGGTAGAGAGCTTGTGCTCAATGTTAGAGGGGTGACCCCAAAATTTGTTAGCCTAACGTCTGCTCGGCAGTCATTCTGATAATGAAGAAGAAGCAGGATGTCTGCACTGCTGCTGGGGGAGGCTAGGACTGTGGGGAGGAGGCAGGCAGGCAGCCACCTTCCCCTAGGGAGGGGAAACAGTGCTCTGCCCTCTGCCAGCACCTTGGCAAGGCAGATGGAGGCCTTGCCATTCACCGCCTGCCTCACCTCCTCCCATCCTCCGGGGCGTGTGGGCCAGGCTGGGCCGGGGTTCAGGAGATCCAACAGATTCAGGGTGAAGAGCTGTGCACAGGCCACACTGACCCTGGATGAGGCTGTGGAAACAGTGGGGACAGGCTGGGGGACTGAACAGAGGAACCAGGAAACCCGCTCCCACACGGCCCCCAGAGCAAGGCTTTCCCACACCAGCCCGAGCTGCCATTTTCCCGTCTGTAGAATGAGAACAGCAACATACTTGTTCTCTTGTAGGATGGTGTGAGTTAAATGATGTGTATGGGACACCCCATCAGCTCTGAGCCGCGAGGTCTCATTTATCGTGCCTTCAGTTTTGGAAGCCTCACCTGAGGGAGGAGTGCCCTTCCAGCCCGCCCTCGATGGGAGGGGAAGGGAGGCAGGAAGGGTGACAGGCTGCTTGGCTGCTCCTGCCCCCAGTGGGGTCTGCATGGTGGAGGCCAGCTCCGGGCTGTGCCCAGGCCTGCGGGGCTATGGGGTGGGGGGCTACATCTCATCGCCAGCTTCAGGGTTAAAAACCAGGCATGGGCAAGGCGGGATCCCCATTTCTCACCCCAGATGTACTTTATAATCCATCTGGAAGAAAACCGTGACTAACCCTGTACCTTTAAGGAATTGACTCCTTCTGTGTACTTCACCTGTGAACCCTGCCTGAGAAAATCTACTGCCTCAGGAAACAGAAAGTAAAGCGCAGGCGTTGGCCCAGAATTTGGAGGAACTTTCTTTGTACCATCTTTGCGTGTGGAACTCTGGGCACTGCCAGTGGGGACAGCTGGGCCCTCCTGCTGAGTGGGAAAGCACGGTGGGGGGCGGGAGGGGTCTCGGACGTGGGACGGTGATTACTGCGACAGCAAAGAGCCTGGGGGACTGGGGTGCAGCGGGCAGGGGCAGAGGTCGGCCCCGGGGGCCCTCGGATGTATCATTTGGAGCTTGTGGGCCGCCCCTCTGAGCTCTGCTGTCTTTCCTGCAGCTGCCGCCTCAGCATGGAGAGCCAAGCCAGCATGGCGCCCACCCCCAGAGCGCTGCCCTACTATGTGGCTTTCTCTCAGCTGCTGGGCCTGACGGTGGTGGCCATGACGGGTGCTTGGCTCGGCCTGTACCGAGGAGGCATTGCCTGGGAGAGCGCCTTGCAGTTTAACGTGCACCCCCTCTGCATGGTCATAGGCCTGGTCTTCCTGCAGGGAGACGGTGAGTCGCCCCTGT
>NW_011888924.1:3442005-3445936 GCF_000151845.1 Pteropus vampyrus
TGCCTTCATCATCGCCCTGGTGGGTGAGTTCCTGGGCTCAGCCCTCCCCACCCCCACCCCTGCCGCCCTGCTCCCTCCTCCCCCTTCCAGGCATCGCAGGCAGGGACACTGGCTGCTGGGACAAGAGCCCAGAAATCCCTGCTAATCAGGTTTCCCTTGGGTCACCTCACCTGCTCCCGTCCCCATCAGCCTGTCCTCACGTGACCCCTGTCTCTGGTCCAGGCCTGGTGGCGGTGTTCGACTACCACAGGAAGAAGGGCTATCCGGACCTGTACAGCCTGCACAGCTGGTGCGGCCTCCTCGTCTTTGTTCTCTACTTGGTGCAGGTGAGTCCTTTCAGCCTCGCAGCGATGCGGGGAGGTGGGGAACAGGGCTAAAATAACGCCACGGAAGGGCCCGTTCTCCAGGTGTGTCCGCAGGTGAAAGGGGTGCTTTAGTACAGCTGGATGCTGCTTTCCGATTCCGAGATGGGTACAAAGCCAGACTTTGCAGGCGAGGGGATCTTGGGTCCCGGGGGGGCCCTTCAGCTGCGCACGCGTGTTTGGCCACAGGCCCGGCCTCCCCAGTGCTCAAGTGTGATGCGTGGGACCGGGCCTCAGGTGCCGGGGCCCGGACCTTTCCCACGAGTGCTTCGTGCCTCCTCCATCACTGCTCTTAAGACGGAGGAAACCCATGGTGGGTGGAGGGGTTTGCAGCCTGCCCGGGACGTCCCTGGGTTGGTCAGACGGTGGCCAACCCCGTCCCCGGCACCACCCCGCCTTTCCTTCCAGTGGCTGGTGGGCTTTAGCTTCTTCCTGTTCCCTGGGGCTTCGTTTTCTCTGCGGATCCGCTACCGCCCACAGCACGTCTTCTTCGGCGCTGCCATCTTCCTGCTGTCCGTGGGCACCGCCCTGCTGGGCCTGAAGGAGGCGCTGCTGTTTAAACTCGGGTGAGTGTCTCGCGCCGCGATCCCTCCAGAGGCCGAGCCCTGTCCCGCTTCCCTGGACCTCCGCCGCCTTCAGAGCCGGTTCTCGGCGGAGTTAGCCGCCTGGTGGTTTCTCTCTGGGTGGGGGACGGAGGGGCTGGGCCTGGGCCGAGGCATCTTTCTGGCTCAGGTGCAAATGGCACGTGGCCTGATGTTGACTCCTTGGATGGCTCCTCCCTTCTGCCCTGACCCTGCAGGACCGAGTACAGCATGTTCGAGCCCGAGGGTGTCCTGGCCAACGTGCTGGGCCTGCTGCTGGCCGGCTTTGCTGTGGCCGTGCTCTACATCTTGACTCGATCCGACTGGAAGCGGCCCCCCCAGGCGGAAGAACAAGCTCTCTCCATGGACTTCAAGACCCTCACAGAGGGTGACAGCCCCAGCTCCCAGTGACTGGAGCTGTTCTCGTCCTGCGGGCAGGGGCCTGGCTGTGGCTGGCCTCCTCAGGTCCGGGGGTGGGGGGGCTCTGACGGGTGTCTTTCCACAGCCACGGAGGCTGCCTTCAGGGCTCCCGCTCCCCACGATGGCTGGGCGGAGTGGGTGGGGAGTGTGGGGGCAGCGTCCCTCTTTGAGCAATGATTTCTGGGATTTGGAGCTTGGCCGCCTCTGCTTTCCCCTCCTCCCCGCTGCTTTGGTGTCCTGTTAGTCATGCGCACACCCCAGCCCCCGTCGTCCCCGTCAGCCCCTGCCATGGAGAAGCTTTGGGTGGTCAGCCCTGGTCGCAGAAGCTCAGAGCCCTGAAGGAGACGGAGTGCGCCCCTCCCCCTCGAGGCGGCGGGTGCTGGACCGAATCCAGGGGCTGCAGAGAGCACAAGGCTGTGGGAGGAACCCAGGGGCCTCAGCGACAGGCCTGGCAAAGCCAAGACTTGCTTTGTGTAACTGAACTCAAACCAGGAGTCTCGCTTGCTGAGTAGCACGTGGTCTGAATGGGCTCAGTCTTTGGCAGGGGAGCAAGTGATATTATGTGCAATCTGTGCTGGAGATCAGAGTGAGGTTCCCCAGGAGAGGGGAGGTACTGGCCCCTTGGAGGCTCCACTGATGTGGCTTTGGCCCAGCCTTGCTCTGGAGTCTTCTTCTTCTTCTTCTTTTTTTTTAACTCTCTGGACCCAGAACGGCTTTGCTGGGCAAGGGGATAGGGGCACAGGACTTCAGACAGACGTGCCCTCGGCAGCTGTGGGCACTTGCAGAAGAGGAGGGAGACAGCCCCCTGCAAAGGCTGTGGCGGGTGGTGGGTTCCCTTGCAGCTCAGCCTGCACGCTCCCATGTCCCCACCTCCGTGGGCCAGCGCGGGCACTGCTCTGACCGGAGGTGAGGACACAAACCTTTTTAAACGAAAAGCTGCCACTTTTGCCTCTTTTCATGTACATGGGGCGGGCCGGGGCTGCCTGCTTCTGTTGGGGGGCGGGGAGCCTCATCTGCCCTCCACCTTCAGAGGAAGTTGGGACCAAGTCCGAATTCCCCCGACCCCACACATGAGTTATGCTGTTAGCTGAGTCACTGTTTGGTCTCAGTTGAGAAATAATGTGATTGGGGCATTGATCTTGTGCTTCTCCGACTTGGCGAAAGCTCTCTCCTTGTTTTCCTCGTTTTCTGGGCTTTGGGGAACATGACACAGTTTCAGACAGACGCAGTTTACTTAAAGGAAGAAATTAAAAAAAAAAAAAAAGAATCCAAATCTGACTGTCGTTCTTTTAGGGGTTGCTTTTTCCACACCTAAATGCTGCTCAGATTTCTAATCCACGGCTGTTGCTGCGGGTCCTGCCTCAGGCGGTGCCACTTCTCCGAGCAGGTGGCTGCGGTCCAGCGCCCTCCCCCGTAGGGCTGCCTGGGCTCCCGGAGCCTCTCATCTCCACTGCAGCCTGGATGAGGGTGTTGGCCTCCTGTTTAGATCATGCAAGGGCAGGGGTGCCATTAATTCATCACCTGGCACACACTCATGTAGTCAAATGTTTACATGTGGGAAAAACTCCACCCTAGACAAACTACCAAAGTACAATGTGTATCTCCCTTGCCAGAATGCCACATAGAAAAACGAAACCTCAGATCTGCAGTGGAAGTCTGTAAACTGGTCTGTTTGCCAAAGTGTATGTATATTGGATGACAAAGGAGCCAAAAAGCCCCCGAAAGCGGATTCATGGTGGTTTATTTTGTCTGTGGCCAGTCTCCTGTGAAGTACAATGCAGTGTTGGTGCAGCATACGATTTAATAAATGTCTAGAGCAGCCGTCCTGCCTGTTAACCTTCATTCACTGCGACAACAAAAGGAGCCAGTGCTTTTAGCAGGGTTGAGAGCAATTGAATATCCCCAGGTGGGCACGGAAGGTAAAGGGACTAATGATATTTATAATGGCACAGGCTCTGAAATGGCCCGTAACTGTCTGTAACCGTCCAATCTCTGGACCAGTGGGGATGCCTTCCTCGTGGGTAGAGAAACTTTTCTCACCCTGGAGAGAGTGGCCTGGAGGGTGGAGCTGTAAGGGCCTGATAAGGGCCTTGGCAAGAAGTTTTCCCCCCAGCATTCAATTAACCTTTTTCTTAAAAAAAAAAAAAAAAGTCTCTATTCCTTACGGAGCGAAGCTTTGAGAACAAGCCAAGGTTCCACCGTGGGTCAGTTCCCAGGGTTCAGCAGATGTGTTTATGGTCAGGTTGGGTGGGATCGCACCAGGATGCACTGTGCTAAAACCCCTTCAAAACTTAGCCGGGGTCTCACTCTTTAAAGGGACCCTAACAGCAAATGCTCTGATAAGGTAAATGACCCTTCGGTGGCATGAATTCTTCCTAACATTATAGTATGGTATCTGGTTTCTAACATACAGGAACCAGAACCTGAGAGGTCTTTGCTTTACGCATCTGTGGAGTCCTGAATCAAGGCTTCTACATGGACCTTCATGTGCTTAAAAGCACACAAAGCACGGGGCTCGATACACATCACATGCTGATCTCTCTCTCAGTCAAGGTCAGGGCTGGGTCT
>NW_011888924.1:3447196-3476037 GCF_000151845.1 Pteropus vampyrus
TCCTCTCTAGAGGCAATTCCGGTGTCCAGCAGGGGTGACCATATGCCTGGAGTTTCCTGCTTCCCCAGCTTTGGTCATTTTTGGGAAGTGGATGTAGCTACACAGCAGGCATGTTTGTTCAGCACGGTCTGGTGTCTAGAGGAAGTGGTCTCCTTCCTTGCTTGTCCCTGATGTAGACAGAGAGGGGCAGCTAGACAGGAAAGGCTGCAGGACTCAGCCTGCTGGACACTTTTTTAAAAAGGTGAGTGTCCAGCCAGTTTTGGGAAATCTGCAACCTCTCCATTCACGACACAGCTGCCTAGCTCTCTATGGCATGAGGACTGGACTTTCCGGCCAGATTTTTAAAGAAAATGAAAAACCACTGGAAGCAGTGGGCTTCTGGCCCTGGGAACTACAGCCGGGGCTGCCCCTGCACCCGCGGGTGAGCAGTCTCTGAACTCAGTCGCTCTACCTGGCGGTCCGCTTCGGCCTTGGGCTTCGGTGCGGTAGCTGGGTCAGGGTGCAGCCTGGGCTACTGAAGTGAAACAGGAGGGGTCTGCACTCCCGTGGTGTGGCCGAAGAACTCCTCTGAGGAAGAGGCTCCCTTTGTCAACGGATGCAGTGAGCCTTCACGGGTGGGCCCTCGCCCACAGCTGTCCAGTGCCTATTGTGGTGTGTCCAGCTCCGAGCAGGTGCTCAGCCACTTCACTGAGTGAAGAAGAGCCTGAAGGGGCGACTGGGAATGTCCCACAGGAGACCAAATCATCGGGAATTTGGCCATCACCTTAATGTGCCAAGGTCGTCCTCGAGGGAGTGTCCTCAGCACTGCAGGCCTCAGGGAGTGTGAGCTTGAGAGTCAGCTCCCTGGAGAGAGATTGTAAAGGAAGGAGGAAGCACCACAACGCCATGTTTTTCCAAGTGTTACCCATTTATAAATAAGTACATTTGCTTTCATACATACAGTTCATTGTACAGATGGCGATCTGTATACATGGGCAGAAAAATGCATTCATTTAACTTTTCACATCTATCTCACACAGCTCACATGTACAGACAATAAAACTGCTCAAGCAAGTACAGCAAAGGAAAATGTCTTTCCTTATACACAGGGGGCTAGATGCCTCTGTTGGTTGTGGGACATCCCCACGGCACGAGTTCACAACTGTGTGGTGTTCAATATATCAGGATAGAGAACAAACATGCATTGAATAATATACTGTACAGAGAAAGTCCTTTACATCTGAGTTATAGAAAACCTAAAGGAAAACTAAGTGCATTAAAGCTTTTTCCAGCAAGTGTCTTGAAAGGACAGCAAAGAGGAGGAAGAATCAAAATCATATTAGTACAAATCGCTCTTTAATTGTAGACTGTACATGTCTGTACTGATTAAAATCATCCTGGATTTGGAGGAGACGGAACAGAGACAAAGATGCTGTGCGAGATGGAAAGGAGGCCACGCCTGAGAACGGCACCTGCCCTGAGCCTGACGAGGAACTGGCCCCACTCAGCAGGCATCAGCCAAAGGGAAAACAACAACAACAAAAAAAAACCAAAAAAACAAAACAAAACAAAACAAAACAAAAAAACGGAACAGGAAGTGTAACTTGCAGATTTCCAAAATAACCTGTGAATGAGAGAGAGATCTGGAGCCGGCATTTCTAACTCCTTTTTTCCAGTTAAGTTGGTACACAATAAGGCAGGTACAGTCAAGTACTGAATTTTCCAGAATTAACCCTTTGTCTGGTCCTGGGGACTGGGGATCGAGTCCCCCTAACCAGACGTTCTGGTTAGTGCTTAGGCAAAAGAAAAATCCGGCCAGCAAGTGCTACAAAAACACAGCAGCTAGGCTCCTTCCCTTCCACAGAGTAGGTGTGTCTGAAAAACACGGAAGCGATGCTGGCCTGCACCTACATGCATCCAGCTAGAACCTGACAGGTCAGCTTAGTGGAGATATCGCAGACTCGGCAGGAAGAAATGAGGTGATATGGGTGAGGAAACATGAAAGTAACACTTGATTTTTGGTGTCCAATTATGCGTTCATTTGGTACTGACTTTCAAAGCTCTGACTGTGGCCATCATGTGGCCACAAGCATCTCAGGGTGGCTCAGCTGCTGTGAGGCATTGGACACTGAAATGCAGGTTACCAACACTTCAGCCCTTGAGTGGTCTGTGTTATAAAAGGAGTTGATGAAGACCCAGTGGTTATTCAAGTAGCTCTGCACATGGCTCCACCAGCCCCATTGTGCTTGTGTCCAGGCCCCCAGCCAGCCACCTTTTCTCGGGAGCAGCCAGAGCTGAGTTCAAGGCATTGCATGGTGAAGGTTTCCATGACACGTCTTTGTAGGTAGCTCTTACCCCTAAGCCCTTTGTCCATTGTTGTTAGGCATGGTAGATGGTCCGTCTGGAATTCCTAGAGGAGAAGAAACCACACCTCCTATCGCACATGCAACAGCAAGCAGCACAGGCCTTGGCGTGGCAGCAGCAACAGGCTGCCTCTGCAGATCAGCTTCTTGAGAAGTGGGCAGCCCAAGGACAGACAGGCAGGGCGGGTGAGGCTGGGACAGGGGGTGAGTGGGCACGTCCTGCCCCTTGGGGAGAGCCTGTTCCATTTCGTGGCAAAGATTCAGTGAGCAACTGGTTTTGTCCAAGGCATTTCTGCAGTAGAAAAATAACTGTCTGAATCAAGCCATCCAACTGTGACACTTCTGGGGTTATAAAAGTTGGAGGCCAAGAGAACTGTGATGGGTACCGACAGGGAAGAAAGGGGTCTCCCAGCCTCTGCCTGGATGATGGTCCAAAGCAGGCAGCATTCAAAAAGCTTATCTTGCCACGACTGGCGTGGATGCATGAAGATCCCGTTCCAGACCTCTTTGTTCCCTCCTTCCTAAACCCTCTGAGCCAAGGAGCCTGCCTGCCTGCTGCCCTGGAAGTGGCTTCTCAAGAGGAGATGCTGTCATTCATTCTTTGCTACCAGACAAGCCTGGTGCAGAGCCACAGTGACACCTAGTGGTAAGGTATGGTGAAGCAAGGTGACGTCCACAGAACCCACTGTCTATGACTAAAACCTAAGGAAAATACGTATGGATATTAAATTAGATACTGATTAATTTTTCTATTGGGTACATCTCTGGAATATAAAAATACCAATATTTAGAGAGGGGTTCATAAACTACTATACAATATAAGGACTGAGAATACCTTTCTGTAAGCTGTTCTGTTTACAATAATTTAGGAAAAGTGTTTAGTAATCCAGGCTTAACTAAATTAGCAAACTTGTATCTCTGGACAACGACCTGGGGTACTGTACATGATTCTAATTAGTGGAATTTTCCTGAGCCTTCAAGTTTAAGTTAAACACATCTAAAAAGAGGGCACATGGGAGAAGAACAAGAAGGGTTTGTGCTCTATTAACTTGGGACTTTAATAGTGCACATCTGCCACCTGGACAAGATACAACAGCAGATACAAAATGGTCTCCATTTTGTCCATGCCAAATTCTCATGTTACACAGGTTTTCCCTTTACTTTGTAAATAAACATTAATTTTTAATTGTTAATTGTGTGCCTTACTGATCCAGTAAATAAAGTAACTATGTCTCAGGAGTCCCTAAGAACATTGCTGGAAAAGCACTTTAAAATCACTGCAAATATTTTTTTTGTATTTAAAAATTCTTAATCTTTTTGATGCTTATATACAAGTTATTTCTTGTGCTATAAATGTTGTGATCCACTGCTTGACTTCTTTCTTTTTTCCTTTTCCTTTTCTTGAAAAATACACTAAAAGAGCAGTTTTGCTATTTTCTAATGAAGACATTACTCACACTTAAATATCCAGTATTAGTTACAAATTCAAACAGTAAAGTGCACCCATTTATAGACATGATGTGACGGAAACCCATTAGTGCAAGAATTCTGGGCAAACGGAACATACAATTTGGTGAGAAACCCATAAGCTGGTTTGTCACCACTGTCTCCATTTGGGGTTGATGTGAATTGGGTGAGAGGAACTTATCAGTTTCATTTGAACAACTTCCCCGCACCTGAAGCCAGACTTTGATTCAGTAAGTCCTGCTGGGGGAGGGGCACCCCTAAGATACAGTACTAATCCCATGGCAGTGAAGTAGCCAAACAGGGCACAGGAAGCCTGCTTACAAGGAAGAACTCTGTCTCCTCCTCCAATAAGGGCCAGTTGGCGTTTTCTTGTCAAAAACGACTGGAGCCCAGTAGTGATATTCACACCTTCTTCTAATGGCTAAAAAAAGAACTGCATTTTGACTGTCGACATTTTAGGTGTTTTGCCCAGGAAAGCATAGACCCTAAAATGTTTAACCTGGAAAACCGAAAGAGAGACCCTGGGAGAAGTGGCATCAGTGGCGTGTTTGTAAGACTACGGAACCTATTCACCCACCTAGACAGGTGACCAGGTGGTATGTGTCGTGTTCCAAAGAAGCAGGGGCACTTTCCTAATAGACACTGAGGAATTTTTCAAAATGTAGCAGCAGCTCATCGTTGAGAGATGGTTAAAAAGGGCTAAGATGCAAAAAGCCCAATCAGGTTAAGACCTGGACAAACAGGAAGTGAGAGGCTGCCGGGCTCCTGGGTGTAGGCTGTGCTAATGCTGTCCATTTATTTCATCTTTGATGAGAGAGACAGAGAGTGGAGAGTGTCTGGGTCTTGAGTTACCTCGGCTGTTTGCTTCTAGCACAGGGACAAGTCCTGGCCTACTTTGGGCTTGGGGGCGGAGGGAGTCCAACTATTTGGCAGAATCTAAATTAGTAAAGACATGTTTCTGATCTCAGTTTCATGCACCCCGTCTTGGCAATGCTTTCGGAGGACACTTACTACTACAAACAGGTCTGGTCACATCTGGATTTTTATTCAAGAAACTGCCCTTCCTGTAGCCCTTTACTAACAAGAGCAGAATGATCCCTCCCAACAGAGAACGAATCTTCTTTTGCTCAGGTTTAGTTGTTTGTTGAACTATGCACTCAGTACCAGGCCTGTGCTAAGGCTTTGGTTTCACTGTTCTTGCTGTCATCGCAAGCTGGCCTCAGTCACTCAGAGGACAGCTTAGCAAATGACCACAGGACACAGAAGATGTGTGGAGGGTGACTGGATCAGACTTGCTGTCTATCTCATGTGCCCCCACTCGGGCTGAAAGGGGTCCCTCTTCACTCTAAAAGGAGACGCTCTGTGGTGTCTGTTTTTCAAATATCACTCCTGCCTAAAAAATGAACTAGATAATGAAACTACAGACCTTGAAATGGGATCAGATGACATCTGCTACGGATTGCAATGGCCCTGGGTGTAAACCCTGGAAATAAGTTTTTCAGTCCCAAGAGAATTCAATTTGCTTCTCAAAGAACCAATTTCTTCACTATACCATCTGGGTGTTAAAAAAAGAGGGCCAGTAGAACGAAATCTGGCTTTAGGTGAAGATCCAGCTAACAGGATTATTGCACCAGCTAATCTTCAGGAAGAGTTTGCTTTTTGTGGAATATGATGCTCAGGGATACATCAGGATCTAAAAGGGAGATTTCTCCAATCGAAGATTTTTTACAGCCTTTCACTAAGAATCCAGAAGTCTTCTTTTCTCTCTTTCTATATATTTATTTATTCCCTTCCCCACCTGTGGAAAATCAGTAGTTTTTAATGGTTGTTGGCTTAAATCTAAAGACTAATTTTCAGTGACTTATTAAAAAATACTCATGATTTTCATCCAATTTCCTTATCTGATGGAAATATTTAAAGGGTTGGTTGTTTTCTAAATGTTCCTACAATGCTTCTGGGAAAATTAATGTAGTGATATTTCAAATAACTATGTATTTTTTTCTTCCAATTTAATAGGCTCATTTCTTCTCTTTCTCCTTGATCCTTCTACCGCCCCCATAGGAAGACCAATCATAATTTAAATGAACATTCAGGACCTGACGACTGCAGGGAGCTGGAGCCCAGGGGAGAAGACCATGGCACGAGAATGCACTGGGGCTGGCTATTTGGATAACACTGGATAAGGACGCAAAGGCAAAGGGGCATCACACTCTTTCTAAAGTTCCTAGAAGAAAACAAACGAGAACATCTTATTTTTGTAAAAAAAAAAAAAAAAGGAGAGAGACATTTACACAACGAGAACATCAGTGAAAGCGATTGTCTCCTGGAAAAAGCTGACCAGTGTGTCTGATCTCCCTGGGTTAAAGCACATGGCACAGCAATCTCCTCGTTGGCATCTGAAGAGAGAGAGAGAGCATGTGGCTGGGGCACAGACAAGAGAAACAAGTCCTGGCTCACTGGAGGCCAGCTTCCCAGTCGGCTGCATGCAAAGGGTTTCAGCATGTGAACTGCCACCTCTGAACACCACACAGAAACTACATGAGAAAATAAGCCAGAGAACTACCTCAATTGTGGAAACCAAGCCTGAAAATGTGCAGTGAAAACATAGGGGTCTCACTCCAACAAACGTCTTTTAAACATTAGACTCCACAAATGGTCTCTTTGGTTTGATAGGGGATGTCTGCCCTTGTCGAGAGTCCCGGGACAGCTGCCTGTACAGGTTGTCCTGGTATGCCTGAGCCACAGGGAGGGTCCGAGCCACCTTCACGTCGGGATACGAGGAGGCCTGGCTGACTCTCTCCAAGAGGTCTCCGCGGGACCCATTAGCCAGCATCCCATGGGGGCTGTAATAATCGTCCTCCAGCAAATGGCCATTCTGTGCATTGTTGGTTTTGTTATAAAAGGCAATGTTGCTGATAGAAGATGGTGGGCTGAAGGACTCAGGCTGGGGCAGGTTGCCTGGAGATGTGGGGCTGAGAACGGTGTCTACTGATGACACTGCCCAGGTCCGATTCTGCTGGTGAAGGTGGGGGTACTGTTGAGTCCGGGCTGTTTTATCTATGATCCCCATGAATGGTGTGGTCCTGGACCGGGTGGGCTCACTGGGGTAACCTCCCTGCGTGGGAGACACTGGCGACAGCTCGTCACATGACCTATCATACGCCGGCTTTAGTGGGATCTCCATTTGTTGAATCGAGGAGGATGGCCGGAAGGTGGGAGCTAGGTTGGAGGCCGACGAGATGCTATGGCTGGATGGGGAGAAGCGGAGGCCTGCGCTCTGGGAGTGCAGCAGCGGCCTGGGGGTCGGCGGGTGCGGCTTGATTTCATTAGGGTTGACACTAATAGGTCTTCTGATTAGATGTGACACGTCGGGGGAACCGAGCTGGCTGGAGGAACGCTCCAGATCTAGTTTTGAGTGACAGACTGGGTAATAGGATGCAGACTGGCTCCGCCCAATCTGTGGCGTTTGGCTGTATCTCATGCCACCTCGATATGCTGAAGAAGGTCGCTGAGGAAGGTCTTCTTTGGTCAACCCTCCATGCTGACAGATGGCACCTGCGCTCAGACTGGCCTGGACATGCTGCACAGGTCTCCCATCCCCCACAATCCCCCCAATTGACCCTTGATAAACCAAGCGGCTCTGACTTACTCCTAAGTCTCCTTGTGAAGACTGGTATTTACTAGCCATTGAATGGGCTACTTGGCCATAGGCCCCTGTGGAGATGACAGTGCTTGAATGCACTGCAGAGCTGGGCTGGTTGCTTCTCACAATCTGGGCCTTAGCAGGCTGCAGCCTGAGCCCTTGCTGGGGAACCGCCACGGGAAGCGGAGGCATCTGGTAGGGCCGCTGGGCCATCTTGGATAATGGAGATTTTGGTCGGCCAGGAAGCTGGCTGACATTTGTTTCTTGCTGATAGCGCACGGGTGAGCCAGACTGGGACCTGTAGACACTCATGCTTTCGGCTGGAGGGCTGGCCCGATACTGAGGGCCTCTACGGAGAGGGGAGGGGGGAGGGCTTGGGTATTCTTTGCCCTGCCCTCCTACAGGAGGCGGGCTAAAGCGGTACGATGCACCTTGATGAGCTGGGGAAGTGTGTGGTGGGCTAGGCCTGTAGTGAGAGTTCTGGTGAGTTGGAGAAAGAGCGGGTGAGGTGGACTGATAGCTCTGTCTAGTGGGAGAACCTACGGAACTACCGGACCGGAAGTCAAAGACCTGGTGTGAGCCTAGCGGTGAGCCAGAGATGTAGGCGGAGTCCCGATGGGCTGGGGAGGACGGTGGGCTCTGGATGATCGGGAGGCCCTGACTGGGCCGGGCCTCCGTCTGCAGGCCGATGGAAACGTTTTCGACATCCTGTTCCAGGTACTCCTCCTCGAATATGTCTTGCACAGAGTATATATCGTCATGCTGTGGTTCCGGTTCCGTTTCTTCTGGTAGCTGCTGCTGGGGCTGCTGCGGTGGCGGCGGCGGGGGCGGCGGCTGCTGCTGCTGCTGCATCTGTCTACACTCCTCCTCCACTCTCATCAGGAGTCTCTGGATCTCACGATTGTTTGGACACAGCCTGATGGCCTCGTTCAGGTCCTCTAAGGCTGCTGCGAACTGTCTGCTTGACAAAATGTAAACACAGGAACTGGAGTTATTCTGAATCAACAGGAATCCCCCAGGGCCGAGAACATGGTGACTATTTCAGAGAACCGTGGCAGCGCCTGTGGGAGTTGGGGGTGGGGTTTGGTTTCCTTTGATTTGTAAGGAAGGAAACAGGTAGGCTGTCATTTTAGAAGAGTCCAGAATGATTAGAAGAGTCCCTAACCCGTTCGGCCTCCACCTTCCTTCTGGCCTCTCTGGGATTAGTGGGGGAATGTCCCCATTTTGCCAGTCCAGTCAGGCCCTTCAGGAAGATTTTCTTAGTGCCCAAAGGCACACCAGGCAGTATGAGGGTTGGGTGGGGTTGTCATTTACAGGGTCACTGTCAATTAGCTTAGGAACAAAACAGCAACTACAATATTTAAAAATCTTGCTGATCCAGCAGAATTTTTTTCTTTATATTCTTGATATTTTGGCTCCAAATTTCAGGCCTGTTCCATCCTAGGCAAGAACTCTGTCCTCTGCCCTTTCTAGCCCTCACCCCACAGGAACTGGGGCTCCTCCATTCCGCTACATCAGAGCTGGGCAGGCATCAGGCTTGCTGACTACACAACTCAGACTCTCATTTACAAATGAGGACATGGACCGTCAGAGATATTCCCATCCTCTCTAGTAACACTGCCCAGAAAAGGAGCGACTGGCCTCGTGGGGAAGGAATGACCCAGTGGGAAAGAGAATTTGACAGTCAAGCTTCTGCAGGAACTGTGCTACCCCGGCTAGCTGAGGCTAGGATTACTGGCGCTGTCATCGCTAGACTGAACCCGGGGGCATTTCCAGGATCCTTACTCCCCCTGGTCATAGCAGTGGACCTGAAGCACTTCCTTCCTGGGCAGTTTGGGAGAAGGGCGGGGCACTGGGCAGGAGGCATCGAAGACAGTGACAAGTTATCCCAAGATCACCCATGGCAGGTTCCAGGTCTTTCTGGAGCTCTTCCTGCCCACTGGCCGAACCACGGCAGATGGGCGTGGGGGATAGGTTTCTCTTGGGCCCTCTCAACCCCGGCAGCAAGGACCTCCTGTCTCCACGTGTGTGTGTGGTGTGGTGGTGGTGGTGGGTTTAGGTGAGAAGGGGGTCTGATGCTATCAGACTTGAGGAGAGCCCCAGGAGGAAGACTATCCCCCAATGCCTACAGGAAAAGAAAGAGGAGCCTGTGATGTAAGTGGCTCATCCTCCTTTTCCCTTTAAAAGGGTTGGGAGGATGTTTTGCTTAAGTGACCTCTTCTTAAGTCACTGGTGTCTCTCATGCTACCTTCTTTGGGGGTTAAAAAGTGACTGAGGTATGGCAGAGGCTTCTAGGAAGAAGGTGCCATTCTCCAACAATGAAAAGGCATTTTTTTTTTTTTTTACCCAAAGCAAAATGCTCTAGAGTCCCACAGCCCCGAAGATTTGCCAATCTTAAGCTGAGTACTGTGCTATGGGAGCCATCCCCGAAGCTTGGCCTGAAGAGTCCTCGGGGACAGACACATTTGGGTACTTATGCCCCAGGATGGCCTACGTTGCCTCGGCCAGATTTAGAAAATAGACCTCTTGCTTTTCACCCTCTCTCTCTCTCCTCACCTGCTGCTGCGTTTTGCCCTTGCTCTTGCATAGTAAGCTTCATAAGATTTCGGTTTCAGCTCCAGGGCCTTAGTAGCAAATTCCTCCGCCATTCCAAAATCCTGTCATTACAATAGGTGTGCAAATGAGTCATTGAAGAGATATAAAAAATAGACAACTTGGGAATAACACAGATCATATGTACATTTCTTTGACACTTATAGACGGAACACTTGGGATTCCTGACACGCCTTGAATGGCTCTAGCCACGTGGCCCAGTGCTTGAAAGTTCCTTCTGCCTTTGCCCTGTGTGGCCCTGCAACTGCTCATGGGAATTTACCTGCCCATAAGTATGAAAATACTTTTAATTTGCCTTCTTTCTGCCTTTCCAACAGAGTTCTTTCTAGCCCAGAAGCCAAATGTCAACCCAACGAAGCACCTGACTTTGGAAACCTGAACTCTCGTTATACACGCATGTACGAGGAGAACACACACCTCTACACCTCACATGCAACCTCATCTTACCCCCCACATTCTTGCTGCACCCACTATTCCTTGGCTTTCTCAGAGATGAGTGGAATCCAAGAGGATGGGGTTTGTGTAGAAGGAGAAGTGCGCTGGCCACGGAGACGAGGTGGGGGAGGAAGTCAGACTCGGGCTCGATTCTCCGGTCTGCTCAGAGTGCGCTGTATGTTTTCTCACCCAAACCTATCTCATAGGCAGGATTAAGAGCAATAAAGCATTCAAAAGCTCTATATACAGTTCTCGGCACATTGCAGATGCTCAATAAGTGGTAATTTCCTTTCTATTTCACAGAGGCTTCTCTGGCCTGTTCCTTAACTGGTTCCTTACTTAGGAAACATTTAAAAACAAAACCAAAGAAGAGCTAGTCTGTGACAGGTCTATGCTATCGCCTCACCTCTAGATCACTGAGGATCCCTGGAGGGACAAAGCTGGGGCTTGTAAGCCACCCTTATGTAAAAGGGAAGTTTTCCCCTTCTCTTTTAATGTCAAAGCCATACTACGGCACAGTAGCCTCTGGTTACACTTGTGATTCCTAACATAGAAAACGAGGCCTTAGGCGGAACAAAGGCCCTGGGGCACAGGTAAACATTAAAAAAAAATCAGTGGGCAGTTGTCTATCAAAGCAGACAGACTTCATGTGCTTGGCCTAGCACTGGCCATGGGAGGTGATGGTTAAGTGTTTCTGAACAAATGTGGAGCTAGAGAGAAAGTATTCTGCCTGAAATGGGTTGCCTTCTATCCCTACTCTGTTTCTAACCTTACTCTTTAATTTTTTCTTTTGGGACACTCATTATTTCTGGGAAGATTATTATTATTATTATTATTTTTGGCGAGGCAACCCTTGGTTGACCTCACAGATTGCAAGGACCTTGTCAATTTACGATCTCTTATTTTTTACGCCTACAGCATCTGGTCTTCCTAGGTGGTCTCCCATCCAAGTACTAACCAGGCCCGACCCTGCTTAGCTTCCGAGATCAGACAGGATTGGGCTCGTTCAGGGTGGTATGGCCGTAGACTGGGGAGATTATTTTTAAGAAAAATAGTGTTTGTTAGGCAAAAAAGAAGCCAGCAGGCTGGCAGCAGCTCCTGAGCTTTGTCTCATTCTCACTAGCTGGTCTAATAAGAGAACCTGGTGTAGATTCTTCTGTTTCACTCAAGAACCTCACTGCCTCCCCCTAAGGCAACTACCTCCCTCACAAGAACCTCTACCACATCTCCACTCTCCTCAGCACCTCTGCCACGTAGGGTCCTAACTGTGTCCTTCAAGACACCCAAGTCTGCATCAGGGCTCTTTGTCAGGTTTTAGATAGATGATATGAAGATCATATACGCAGATAACCTTTCTGGAATTGATAGCAGATCCATTGCCACTGAGGCTGAAATCTGACTTTAGTACAGCTGAGTTCTTTACCGACTGACATTCCTATTTGGCCTGGATTATTTCTATCTCTTGACTAACTGTGAGTCCTCAGGTTGGTGGATGTCAGATTCCTGACAGGATCTTAGCTATCCCTGGTATCTGAGGGAGGGCTCTTGACCCTCTGCGTGTCAAGGTTGCTGAGGGCACCAGAGGCTGTGTGTGCAAGGAAGGCAAGAAGGACCAAGGACTACTTGGGAGATAATGAAGGACCAGGAAGGGTTCTAAGATTCTCTCTGTGAAAGGATGGGACACGGCATGCTTGAATAAAAAGATGAGGAAAGAAGTGAAAAGTTCGAGATTAGCCTTAGAAATGAAACCTTGAAATCCATGGTCCTGAGCTCTCTTTCCAGCTCTTCCTTAAAAGACTCGGGGGTCTTCTAGAAGGGGAGGGAATGACTAATTCCTATCTAACTACAGCTGGAATCCTAGAGACAATCGCTCTCACATTTTCCCGTAGACCAGAAAGTTGACTTGGGGGGAGGAGAGGGTGACGAAAGTATTCCAATCACGTTCAGTGGGAATTACGAAAATTCGGAAAGTGATCAAGTGCCTACAGCATTAACTTTTTTCAAGTTTTGAGAGATGGATTGTACTCAAGAGTTGATTTCTTTTAAATCGCAAATGTCAGTGCTCTGTGAAGGACAACCAAGTTCCAAATAGGGCAGAGAAAGATTTCAGGGCCTGGTAAAAGCTAGCGAGCGACATGGACTGTCAACTTCCAGGACTGCAGTAAAGGAGCCGGGATGAGAGGGACTTACATTCATTTTCCTGCGACATCGAGAGAGGTTGAGGAGAAGAGACACCTTCAGTTCCCGAAAGGTTTTCAAGTCCTCACCAAATCCTTCTCTAGGGAATTTCTTCAGAGCGTACTGGTAGCGCTGGGCAGCCTCCTTCACTTTACCTTTCTGATGGGAGGACAAGATGGCAAAGCACACAGTTGGTCTGCGGAGCCGCTGGGTAAGTCTGGCCCCACCCCCTGCCTTCTGTCGCCAGCTATGCCTAAGGGTTAGCCCCGCCCGAAGAGCAGCCTAGAGACTAGGTTTGGCCCTGATGGTGAGAGCAGAAGGTCCAGTCTTTCCTTTAGGAAACCGGCCCAGCAGGAAAGGCACAGTGGAAGGGGTTCCCCAACATACGAGCCAGAGAAGGAAGCCTTGGTGAATGAAAGGCCTGGGACTCCAGCTTTTCAACTGGGTTCTCAAGGGACTGACCCTGCTCATTTCAACAGAACTTTTCTTGACCCGATCTCCCTGGCACATGAATCATGCCCAGTCCCAAGCACGCCAAAGTTATTGCTGTTTCCTTAATTTTGGCTTGTCTGGAAAACTCTTTCCTTGTTTGCTGATGCACTTGCCAGTTCTCTAGAAGAGGTTATCTCTTCCTTATGAAGGATGCAGGAGCTGAAATAATCTAGCTGCTGTTCCCTAATCTCACGGCATAAAACAATATCAGTCAGTTTTCCCTGCTTTTGGAAAAGGCATGGGGTAAGGTGGTAGTAGAGAAGTCAAGTTGAGAGCCTGGGATTCCATCTGACTACGTAGGAAGGATTTTTCCAAGATGAAGTAAATCTATGACCCACCTAGGAACGTGGTCACAGGGGCCTTGAATTTCTCCTACAGTTTGCATTTGAAAATCTATAAACTGAGCGCAGAATGACGCAGAAGGCACCGTCCACTCCCTGAGCCGATCTTCGGCGGCGCCACTCCTCCCGCACAGCTGCAGCTTCACCAGGGGTCCCGAGCCCTCATTTTCTCTTTAGCTCTTTTCATTAAGGAGAGATTTGGAATCTGCCAAGGCAGAATTCTGGGTGGGAACAGTAGTAGCTCTGCCCATTCTCCTTAGGAGGTAGGACTTCTTGTCTCGAAATATCAGAAGCCATATTATAACCAGGGTTTGGACTCTTGAGAGCAATGCCATTTTCAAGTTCATAAATATGACAGCTAATGAGGCCCTTCCTTGAAGTCATGTGAAATCGTGGCTGGGTCAGGACTCAAGTTTCCTAGAGGCCTAAGAGTCCTAGATTATCAGGACTTGTACTGGAAGGGTCCTCAGGAAGTGTTAACTCTGCCCTCAGGAACTCTGTACACTCCTTATACGGGGGCAGGGGAGGAGGCGGGGAGGTGGGGGTGGAGGATAGTGTGCTTCACAGTCATTTCCTCGTCTTTGGGCCTGGGGATGTCTTAGTGATGCCCGCTGCCAAAAGCTGGGTTGGATTTGTATTTACATTTAGGAGAAGATTCGGCTAATCTTAACACAACAAGGTAATTCTGACATGGAATGTTGTTAAGAGACTTTCTATATAGGCCACGAGAGTTTGTGTTAGAGTATGAAGCCTTCAGCTTGAATTGTGAGTATAAAAAGACTCCACTCTTTTTTTTTTATTGCTATCATTCAGTGAGTGACTTCAAGCAAATCTTATAATTGCTATTTGTCTCAGGTGCCTTATCTTACTCAGAGATGCTGATAAACTATTATTACTAATAGACTTAATCTACGCATATATTAAATATGAAAGCTAAGATCAGTGACTCTCGATCTCGCATGGATTGGAAATACCTGTACTACATAATTTTACTTGTCCCATGAATTTTCAGGTCCCACTGAGCAGATTCCATGCTGTCTATTAGTGACCAGGTAAAACTAGGTCTTTAGGGTGATCAGCTACGGGCACGTACAGGCCATTCTTACTCTCTTGTTGGGAAGGGAAAAACCCAGGATTCTCAACTTATGAACCTGTCAGTGAAGGATGGCATTTTCCTTGGCCTCTAGAACCATGGATGCGAACTATCAAGAAGTCGGTAGATGCTATGTGCAGGAAACAGTCAGTGGCTGTTTTGAGGAAACGCTGTCCCTCGCTCCCGTCCCTCACCTTATAAAACATGTCCCCCTCTTCCATCAGCTTGCTCAACAGGATGATCATGATGTCTGGTTTGGAGGTGGCCATCGCCCAGGTGGCTGGACCTGTAGTGTACAGGATGCATGATGGGTAAAAAACTCATACAATGTAAGGGTGGTAGGAAGCTAGGTGAAAAAAACATCCTGGGGGATTTCTGCTGAGAGAACAACTTGCTCCACAACCATTGCCTCATCTTTTAGACCTGGGAGTACCTTAGTGACTCCCACCTCCAAGAAGCTGCACTGGATTTGTATTCACCTTAAAGTAAGAATATCTGAACTGTCTGAGTCTTCACCACAGGAGGGCAGCAAAGCATGTTGTATTTGGCCAGGCAATGGCTTGGGATGGAGTTATTTGAAATAAGCAAATGAGGAAAAAGGGTTTACATTCAAAGTCACCATAAGATTTTAAATATCTAAAAAGGGTAATTTGTTTTCGGATCTGGGACTCAAAGCTCCCAGCTGTTTAATCTGTTAATATTTAAACATGTACTTTGCAGAAGGGAAACCATTCCAGACTTTCTAAAGGCTCCCTTAGTCTGTAAGTGTCGAATAGAACTCACTGGCATTTATTGTGAACCGGGAGCACAGTCCCAATGTCAAACAGATGTGAAACAAGCCAACGCTACTGAGGATTACTTTACCCCCAAAGAGAAAGAAAAGGTTAAAATGATTAGTTTACAGATACCTGAATTATTTACCAATCAAGCTTTTCAGGGTTAGTTATCAAAAGTTCAAGTTATTCTCTACAACAGTCATTAAAAAAAATCTTCTTTTAAGGTGAAGTAAATTAAAAGATTAGAGGTGTAGGGAACTCATGCAGGCTAAATCAAAGAGGAGAAGGCAAAGCTGACCAAGCCATCAGACCACGCCTGATGCTGACAGCGGTGAAATATACCTCGTGGGCGACTCGGTAACGTCTGACAACCTTCAAAGAAAGGAGAAAACAAAAAGTTGTAGGAGAGGAAAAAAAAATGGATGAAGGTGAAAAAAAAAAAAAAAAAAAAAAAAGAAGGAAAAAGCAGCAGTGAGAGGCAGGCAGCAAAAAAGCCAGCATATCAGCCAAACCTTGTCTATAGGTCTGTGGAGTGGGGGAGCGGATGGGACAGCAGCAGCGGGGACTGGAGAGTCTGAAGCACATACAGAGCAAGGAAAAGCAGAGGCTCATGGCCGTGCAGGGGTCCAGGACGCTCACAGGGTGGGGCTGGTGCAGAGGCATCAGCACTAAGAGGTGCTTAAGACCAGAACAGCCTCCTGGCTAAGGCTACTAGGGGCATGGCTGATAACCACGTGATTTTGGACACACGGTAGTGTAGACCAGAGGTCCCCAACCTCTTTAGAACCAGGGACCGGTGCTCCTATCAGAATTAATGTCTGGTGATCTGAGGTGGAGCTGAGGGGGTGATGCTAGTGCTGGGGAGCGGCTGCAAATACAGATGAAGCTTCGCTCGCTCACCGCTGCTCACCTCCTGCTGTGCGGCCCGGTTCCTAACAGGCCAGGGACCCATACTGGTCCTCGGCCCGGCGGGTGGGGACCCCTGGTGTAGACCATGGCTCAAATGGCTTTCTCAGGGCCAAGAGTCTTCCTGCTCACTTGGACAATAACTGGGCCAGGGCAGAGGGGAAACTATACGCATTCACACCAAACACCCACGGCAGCCAGACCACTGGACCAGTCTGGCCCCTGGGCACAGATGGCCGGCACCTTCTTCCTTTTCTCCTACCTATCTTGGCTCCTTTCTTCAGAAGAGTGACAACGACAGAAGTGTTCCGGCACCCCACTGCCCTGTCCAAAGGGCGCATTCCGCTGTAGTCGACGTGCTCGATCATGGCCCCGTGGTCCACCAGGAACTGGACCTAGGACAGGGATCAAGCAGGGCAGTCAACGCAAGTGCAGTGGCTCAGCACTGCTCTGCTGGGGCCCTGGCCGCTGTCTGCCTCTGACTCAGCTGCTGGTCTGGACCAGGCTGGGCAGCCGTGGTGTTCAGGCCACATTTACGTTCTTGGTCTTTAACCGTGTTTTGAATATTCCTATTTTCTAGCAAGTATAGATCTGAGAACTTTGTTATCAGGGATCATCAACGCGTTCCTCTACCCTCAACCCCAGGTAAGATTACGGACGGGGGACCTTCCCCCTCCCTACTTGTTTAAAGGCACTCACCACCTCGGCATCACCATAGAAAGCTGCCAGATCCAGCGGGGTGCGGCCATTCTTGTCGGCATGGTCTGTGGCAGCTCCGTTATCCACCAGGGAACGTACGACCGAGAGATGACCCTTCAAACAGGCCCAGCTGAGGGCTGTCAATCCTTCTTTGTCCATCAGAGCAATAGAGGCGCCTATAAGAGCCAGGACAACATGGCCAAGGAAACATGAAAAACACGGAACTCGAAACGGAAAGGAAAGCTGGTACTTGAGTGCACACTGCTGAAGGACGGCTTTTGTTTTTGGCGTGTGAGTTCTCCTTCAATAAAACTGTTAAAAAAAACCCTGACCCTACAGGCCATCAGTAGAAGGGAGACCAGTTGTTTTACTGGGCATTCCAGGTCCGCTACAACCTAAGTACTCTCCGTCCTTAAGTTCATTACTCCGCTGTGAAAATCCTCTACTTCAGCCAAATGGATGTGCTCGCTGCCTCTAGAGTACCCTTGAACCCTCACTTTAGGTTATGTCACCCTCTCCCCCGATGACTTGCCTATTTTTTTAAACCCAATTTGCACCCATGCCCTAGGAACCATCTCAAATTCCAAGACACTTCTCCCGATTAACTGTTACCTCATCCTGAATCTGCTTGACATAATACCTTAGTCTATTACTCATCTTTTAAAATGTATCCTACTTGCATGTGATAAATTCTCGACGAATGTTTTCTGAACTCAGTGAAAGTCTTCTGTTTATAACAGTATAAACTCCTTGAGAGACTCTCGTAAAATAAGTCAGTACATGCTCGTCACTGATGACAGTGCCAGCCACGTGCACCTTCCCGAGAATGGGGGGGAAATGGATTCATGGGAAGGGACTAAGACCAGGTCACAAGGGAAATTTGGAGTTGAATGAAACTAGTCAGCCTTCAATAATCCCATCCTCACTCTCTTGGCCCCTTTTATAGTCTGCATCTGCCTTCAAACTTTCTATTTTCATCTGTCAAGATCAAGCGTACTTGACATTGTTTTGTCATTAGTCTAAAATTCAACATAAACTTGGTTCTTACTTAGACTGTAAGCTCTGAGATGGCAAAGAGCCTATCACTCCCTTGCTAGTTTTGAAGAGTACCTAAGGTAATTCTTTTCACACAGCTGGCATGTCATCCTAACTAGAGATTGACCTACTGCACATGGAACACTCGCCAGGCTGCCTCCTCAGCAGGACAGAATTCAATGGCAGATCGAGCTTGAGACCTGCCACAGCCAGCTCAGGATCTACTCAGCACTCATCTGGCCTATCACCTTTGTATCCCTAGGGTCAGATAACCAGACTTTGTGGCTTCCTATAGCAGGATAAAGGGCTGGAAGGTATCATACCTCTAACACTGATGAGAGACATTTACGTACTGATTATCCTTTTATAATGGCAGAGTCTGCAATTGAAACATTGACTCTAACATGAAATGACTTCGAATATGGGACAGAATCCAAAGGTTTCTTCTCAGACACAACATCCATAAAAATCCCTGGACAGAGCCTCCAGCGGTGGAAAGAGCAGGATAAGAAGGTTCTGGATGCATATTACAGATAAACTCCTTTTCCAAATGTACGGAAAGTTGGAATTTCAAAAAATTAAAAGGAGATGCACATAAAATCTATTCAATTTATGTCCCAAATTCAACTTGTAATCTTCCTCCTCTCTCTTTTCTCCACCTTGCAGCTAAAGGAACCACAGTTCTCAAAAACATCAACCTTAAAACTCTGGCGTTACCTTCAACTCCTCTATCCTTATTTCCTACACGCAATCAATCTTTACATCCGAATTCTTTTTTGCACTTGCCCTTCTGTTCTGTTCTAACAGCTACTGCACCTGGACTGGGGCCTCATTACCTCTCATCTAGTCTACTACAATGGCTTCCTAATTGATCCCCTGGCCACTGTAATTCCTTCATCAAATCTATTCACACTACTGCCAGAGTGATTTTTTTTTTTTTTTTAAAAACATAACTCTGGCACCAATTCTCTTTTTAAAAATCTTGAAACGCTCCCCATTGCCTTCAGAATTAAGTCCTAACTCTTTTAATCTGCTCCTTTTCAATTTCTTTCCACACATGTTTCCTATTTTATTTCCCAATCGTCCTCATGTACTTCACTGGACAACTTGCATATTTCCCCAAACCTGTTGTGTACTGTTCCTCCTCCACCTTTCAAGTCTATTACTTCCCCTCCATAAATACAGAACATTTTTCCTATTCAGATTTCACGGTCTGTCCTATTCTAACTCAAATACCTTTATCAGAGCACTTGGGATTCTCTGCTTTTTAAGGTAGTTATTTATCTTTGTTTCATCTCTTCCTTGCCAGATCGCAGACCTTTTGAGGGCAGATTATACAGTTCATTAATTAAAAAAAAATCACTCACAGTTCCTAGCATAGTGTTCTACAAATAATGTAGGCTAAATGTTTGTAGAATTTATTGATTTAGTGAACATTTCTGATTTAAATGTGAAAAAATGAAATAGTACAAAGACCAGGATGTCTGCAGTGATAAGGGAGACGAACTCTCTGGAATCTGTGCCTGATGAGCTTCTATTGGAATGTAGCAGACACTGTGCAACTATCTAAAGGTTATCAGTGGCTGAAGAGGTCCTGTCTTTTCCAGTAGACTCGGCCTGTTCTGGGACATTTATTCCTGCCACAGCGTATCCTGGGAATCTAGGCATATCCCCCTTCCTTCCCCAGCCCCCAGAAGTGAGGGGAGATATCATGAAACCAGACCTGTGTGGTGGCTCGTACTGGGGAAGCAAGAACCACTTTGCCCACTGGGAGAGCAGTTCTCTGTGACCCAGTCTTGTGAGTCTGAGGCTGTGGAAGGAAATCTTCTTTGGAAGATATAGCTAAGAACCAATAAATCTCTAATTTAGTTGTAGTTTGAAATCTTAGAAGAAACCTTGTCATTCCATTCCATTCCAGGTGGAGGAGGAGAAGAAACCTGCTTCCTAAGGCAACGACCCTCAGCTGCTTCAGCTTGAGCATGATTCTTCAGCAGGCTGGCCTCCTTAAAGTGTATGTTCTTGTGGATATAATTAGATGTTTAGGTCCAGTTTACTAATAGGGGAGGCTAGCTGGAATGGAATCATTAACGGCGGTCGCAATCACAGTACGTCCTGCTTCATGTCAATGCTCAGGCTCCACTAGATGGTACTGTAGAGTCACCAGTGACTCGAACTTTTTCTACTACAGAGGTCCACGTCCACCATCACTCACCACTGTTCTCACAAAGGTGACTGAGGTCATAGCAATCATAAGAAGCCTGAAATGTTCTGATGGTGTTGTGTATCCTTTAACTTATTTCTCATTCACCAGGAATACGTGAATGTTGGTGAATGTCAAAAGGAATTTATTACAACAGGAGAATATAATATCCCGATTTCTCAAGTAGGGTCCCATTGTCAGCAACTGTCTTAACCTCCCATTGCCTCCTTGGGATACTAGAAAAGTATCAGTTGTGCAGGCCTACAAAAGAATTGATAAAGGTGAAGTCCAAATACACTCCCTAGAAGATGAACATTTACTGAGTGTACATTAAAAAGTCCAAGTTTAGAGATCATGGATTTAAATTAAAGAGTTTTGACTATGTTAATTTGATTAGGATACTAAAGATCCCTTAAGCCATAAGGAAACAGAGAATGTCAGAGTTGGAAGGGACCCAACTGAATACAGCAAAAGAGCAGATGGACTTTCATTTCTTAACCAACTGGATTACTAATATCTATTCTGACCATCCAGCTCTGGCCTCCCAGTACTGACCTTGTGCAAGCAGAAAGTCCACAGTTCCTAGATGGCCTTCGGAGGCAGCCATCATCAGAGGGGTACGGCCCTGCTTGTCTGCCATGTTGACATCAGCTCCATGGGTGAGTAAAAGATCAACAATCTGGAAGAGCAGAGAAACAGACCAACTAACTACCCAGGAAGAGCCACCGAGCAGGCATGTGCATGCTGTCCCCTGCACTGTGAACTCCCACTGTTATACAGGTGAGTCGCTTCTACATGTAATTTTCCACTGCAAGAACCCCTTCCAGTTCCCGCACAGTCCTAGCACCATGTGAATTGTGCTCTGACTCTCTTAAGGACAGCCAAATGAGAAGAATTCAACTCAATGTTTGACTCAGCCACTCAGTCTAAAAAAATTTAAGATAACAAAGGCCAAGATGTAGACTAAACAATTCTGTAACTGAAGCTCCAATCCAAGTCACTACTTATGTCACTGCCATTTTATGGACCTCTGGGAGTCGCAAACCTGCCTGCAGTGAATCTTTACGACTGAACTGAATACAACAAAGTGCCTCTGATAAGTATTTAGCACTGTCAGGCTTCTAGAGCTTTTAATCCACTCAGATTTTGAAGGATTATTAAACGATATGCTTCCTTTTCCATCCTGAGTGTATAAACTTATCCAGAAGCCGAACATCTAGAAAGGTCATAGAACTAGAATTTATATACACCACATTTTCCTTTAGCAAGTCTGAGACACCTGCAAGTAAGTGGTTAGCAGGGATCTGTTGAGATATGAATCTTCGCAAGAACCTGTGGACACTGAAATGGTCTCTGGAAGGTTATGCCATGACCAGGCCAAAAGGAGCTAGTCTTTCTACAGTCTAGAGCATGACGACAATTTTGAATGTGAACTTTTTGATATATTCTCAACTAACTAGAATATTAATAACAAATGGCCAAGTCCTCAAACTTGATGACAGCTGGGTAACTCAAACTTTGTGATTGTTTTTTTCTTTTTTGCTCTCTGCATCAGAAGTGCCCACCTACAACTCACCCTTGCTCATGGGACTGGAAGCAGCTACCCTGCTTACCTGCCAGTGGCCTTGGCGAACTGTGCTGAACAGGGGCACTGCCCCTCGGCGGTTTGGCTGGGCCACTGCCGCTCCTTGTTCCAAGAGCAGACGACACACTTCCAGTTTGCCCCTTCCGGCTGCAGCTGTCAGGGCTGAGGGCAGAGAACACAGACTGAGGACAGGCGGTTCCTGCCCTCTCCAACTCTGTGTGTTAAGCATGGCAGTGTATCTGTGTTTGATTAATATAACTGCTCCTTTACCTCCAAGAATAATGATTTTAGCTACTTTTGCCATGAATGAAAGTGTCGGAGACAAATAATAAATAAAAAAAAATAAAATTATTGAAAAATCACCTTTGGTCAAACTTCCTTGGTTTCACTTTTCCTACTCCGATCGTCTGTGCTTTTGACCTACGTCTGTTTTGGTATTCCTTCCTAGCTACAATCCTTCTATCGGTCTATGCGTGGTCCCAGAGAGAAGGGCCTTTGCAGAGTAAGGTCTTTTTTAGAATTAGCTAGGAAGCACCTCTGGCCAACCTCTTTTCCTGGGCCCTTAAACCTAAAGAATCAAAGTCAGGTACTGCAGTCTAAGGGCCTTGGGCCAGTTTTTATTCTTTTTCTCATTAGTTGAGACAGAAGTTTCTAGTATATTTGCAACCATTTTTATAGGAGGATCAGAACTGTTCAAGGTAATAGTCTTAAAGATGAGGTGTGACAAAGGCTCTTTTCTTCTGAATTTAAAATGGAGTCACAGATAAAAAATAGCTATAGTGAGTATGCGGGACCCAGCAGGAAGAAATGAAAACATTCTTTTTGTGCCGTTGGTCACTGTTGAAGATATTTGATATAGTGGAGATTCTATGAGTGCCTATTTCACCCTCTGAGTACTATTTCCATAGTAGCAAGAAGAATTTGAAGATATATTTTCTACTAAGTCCATATTTTAACAAAGATGTTTTTGTCTCATTTAACCGGGGATCTCAAACATAGGTTCAGTGTTTAAAAGAATGGATGAGGGTAGGGAGGATGGTAAACACTGTTAGAAGATAAAGAGGATAGGGAACTTTTCCCCAAATTAACTTGGAAAACTGATGTGGTAGTCTGCGTGTTCTTCCTTTATTATGGCCACCTACTCCAATGACAAATCGGAAAAAGATAACATCGGGCAGGTACACATAGGTGAGGTATCATAGAAAGGAGAAGTCTTGGTCTTATCTGAGTGAGGGTCATTTTTAAGCCCTGAATGAATGAGTACAGGTAGTGATGGGTCTGATTATTTACTCGACGAAGAAGTTTGTCTCTTATTCTTTAAATCAGTGATCTTTCCTCTTTCTCAAGTTTATATTCCTAATAGTTCAGGAAAAACAAAACAAAACACTTTAGTTCTTGGGTCAGAACACAAGAGCAGTTTAAGAACTTGACTGGAAGTCATCATGTTGTACATCTTAAACTTATACAATGTTACATGTCAATTACAGCTCCGTAAAGCTGGGCTGGGGGCAGGGGACTTGAATGGGTCGTATGTTTATTAGGAACAAGAGTCACCTTGTTGGTATGTAAAACAAATGATCTGGAAAATTTCTAACTTCCATGTTCTGATTCTATTTAAAGTAGCTACTAGGTGATAGGGTTGCTGCAAACTTCCCTTTTAATATCCTGTGTATGGGGGGAAAGGGGCAAACACATTCTTCTTCTCAAAATAATTTATAGTGCCCTGGAGGAAATACAGACAGTATCTCAGAATCGAGTATCTCAGCAACGATGCTGAGAGAACACAGAACAGAACACACTTGAAAATGCACGACCAGTGCCCATCTTGAAAGCTAAAGTTATACTGTCCACTCTAATCTGGAATTATGTTGCTCTGACTGGCCCATTTCACCCCACTGGACAACAAACTTACGTGAGGGAGAATGTTCCATTTGGACTTTTTCTTTGTTACATCTTCTCTATTGCTTAGATTATGATGTAATCTGGCAGGAGTCTCTGGCTGATAGCTGCACATGGTCATTAACACAGCTGGCCAATTTCATCTCAGGGCAACACAACTATATAAAATGGAATCTGGGTTTTTCTAAATCCAAGAGCAAGGAGTTGCTTTGGCTGGATTTTACAGAAGCCTTATCAAAAACTGTTAAAACTTTTTTGGGGAAAAAAAAAAAGATTAAGGTAAAGCCAGTTCTGTAAAACAACAAACTGATTCTTAGAGCAAATAGCGATTTAGAGCCAAATCTCTTCCTGAGAGACCAGTAACAGAATTTATTCCCTAGCCTGTCAGCATCTGATGAGATTATCTGACACAAATGGTCCTTTTTCAGATGGAAACATCTAAGGAGTTTGAAGAGGCAGACAGGGTGCAGCTTACAGATGGGGAAATAGCCAAAGTCTGCTTGGATGGGATGCTGACACTTATTAGAACGCAGTGAAGCAAATGGTTCTTTTGTTTTTCTATTTTCAACCTTGAAAGAATATAGCAAATAGGTCATTTAAGACCAACAGGAAGGAGGTGGTTGGAAAGACATAAACTGATTACTGCTATCCAAAACAATATCAATTAAACATTTATGGAGCTATTTGTCAGACACTGTCTCTGCTCTCAAAGAACTCATGGTTAAGTAAGGATGATAGACAAATAAATATATTATTATACAGCATGACATGCACAACAGAGATAAGCCCATGGAGGCTGGTAGTATGGAGGTGGCAGAAAGGAAGAAGTGTCTGAGAAGGTCTCCAGGAAGACATGACAATCTGAGCTAGAATGCTCTAAGAGAAACAGGAGACTTATAGGTATGCGAGGGCAAGGGAGAGCATGTGTATAAAGGGAAGAAGATGGGAAACAGCATACTTATTTTTTACTGGAGTTACTGGAGAAGACAGGTAATAGATGAGGCCAGACATCACGACTGGACTTTTTATGCTACCTTAAACAACTTAATTATTGCTACAGGTGGTAAGCAGGAAAGTGACACGAACAGACTGTGGCTCAGAAAGATCACTTTGGCTGAAGTCTGGGAGATGAATCACAAAAAAGTGAGGCTAGAGACAAAAAGATCCGCTACAAGGTAGCTGCAAAAATCTAGACAAGAGATAATGAGGGCATGAATTGAGAGCATCTTGTTTATTTTGTGAACTCTCGCTTCTTTTGGGCTATGGGATGGCTCAGGCCCTCCAGAGTTGCTAGAAGCTTTTAATGCTGGTCTAAGTCTGTGCCCATAAGACAGGAGAGGAGGGGATAGTGAATGATCTCGTCACCTTAATTGCTTCTGTGTTGTTCCATAAGAAGTCTGTGAAAACCCTAGGGGATGCGATGGGGTCAGCCAGCTGGGGAAAGCTGGATGTAGGAAGATACCATCTGAAAGGATAAAGAGGCTGCAAAAGCAGGACAAAGGCAACTAGGATATTTTAATGATCTGCTTTCAGAACATCAAATATGTAAAAGTTATATCTCAATGACTATTTCCCTATACGCTGAGACATATTTCATATTCTAAGATGCACTTTTTCTCCTTCACATTTTACTATGTCTGAAATGAGAATGCATCTTGCAACTGATGTGACAATAAAGAATTGTGTTAGTTTAATAGGCAGAGTTTTTTTTTATTTTGTAGTGGCACATAATATAATGGTTATATAGTTTCTTAGAGTTAGTAGTGTCAGATTCAATATAGTAAGTGATACAGATTGTTGGAAACGTAATAAATAACTATGGTATTTTCCTCAGGTACAAATTATGTTGTTTAGGCGAGGGTTGCAGATGTGAGATGCCAACCAGCTGACTGCAGGTCATAGCCCTGCATGCTCTACATGAGGGAAACATATAAGATTTTGCCATTGGAGGAAACATTACAGTTCAATGGGTGTTTATCAATTATAAATGATTTATATGCTACAGGTTAGAAAGGAACACGTGTACTTAGTGAATCCATCACTATGGACAGAAAAGCAACTTGGAGTCTATTCTATGCTCGTAGTGGGTTGTCGGGACATTTTTATATAGCAGTGACATTGTTTCCCAGAAATTTTTCTGAGGTCAAATAACTTTTTATAGATCTATAAATTATATTACAAATACATTTCATTCTAACTCAGATTTAAATAGCACTTTATGTTTATAATGCTGAAATTATTTCATATAAATAGCAGGTTAAACATAACACGATTCTGATTATAAGCAAAATGACATGAAGCTTTGATTTTTTACAATCTTGAGATATGATACGTATGTAAGACAATGGAACGAGCTTTACTGCACAGTTTAAAGCATGACATGTTTTAAAAGTCCTGAGACCATAAAGTTTTATTCTAATAAGAAATTCATATCAATAAAAATGTCTTCTACTTAGCCCACACACTTCCCGAACAGTTTTAAGGAATTCAGTATGGCACTGGAGTGTCTGACATGTATCACTGTGAGCCTGTGATGTCTGTCCATCAGCACCAGTGTACGGCACTAGAATGTTTGATATCTATCACTGTATGAGCCTGTGATGTCTGTCCATCAGCACTGCTGGACCACTCCTTATTTTTTTTTTTGCCCTCCCCATGGTTACATGTGCATGGCCCGACGACAGGAGTCTGTTGGGAGCTGTGGCAATGCTGTGCCAGGGAAAGCTTTCTTGATGGGAGTGGTAAACCAACGTGTCGCTTCTGCAGCGCTAGGTTACAATATGCATCCTCCAGAACTGCTGGTGTCCAGGCCAGTCTCTTCCCCACAGTCTGTTCTCTGGCTCCCTCAGGGTGGGGTCCCAGAGACAGCAGCTGTTTCCAGCTGCACATTTTCCTTTAATCTGTCACAGGGTCTTAAGCTGCAGCTGCCTGGCATCTGCTCCCTTTGGCTCTTTCAGAGGGAGGGACTGTTTGAGAAGCAGATTCCTGGGCTTTGGGCCATTCTACAGGATGTTAAAGAAGCATGAAACCTATACAAGATTTTTGCCACGGGTGGAAACATCACAGTTCAATAGGGAATTATAAATTTTAAGTGAATCTGAGTGTCTTTTATTTTGAATAACGCTGTGACTCTAACCAGAACACATACCCTTCTTGTTTGGTCAAATATTCTCCCTGAACTGGCCAACTCATTATGGGTCTACTTCTCCTGGCAAATATGGCACATACCTGTGGTGACACTACAGTTCTCACTGCTCTAGTTTCATAAAAACACATACAAGGTTACTAATGTTTCTCCAGATGTTCCAGTTTAGACTTGGGGTAAAGACAACAATCACTTCCTGCGAAGGTCACAAGGAAGAGCTTCTGAGTGTGTAGTAAGTACCAAGGAATACAGAAAGCACTATGCTATAGACCGAGAGGGGCTGCACGGGGCTAAGCTTCATAGGGTAGTGCCTTTAGCTGGCATCCAGGGCGCGACTTTACTCATAATGTGCCAGTTTAATTGTGTCAGATACCACTCTGCCATGATAACACTTGGTTAGGCCAGAGATGTGGATAAAAATTTAACTTCCTAGTTCACAACTGCAGGTGAAGAGAGTTATTTTGATGGGAGAAATATATATTCCTAACTGTTAAGAGGATCACATTAAAAAAAAAGAGAGAGAAAGGCCACAACTATTTTCTGTTCTGGTTTGGCACATCGTAAGGAAACTTTCAGTCTTTTAAAAACATTAGGAATAAGAGTGGGGGAAAGTTTTGTTTGAAGGGAGACTCTGGTGTTAATGTATGGAGAATCCAAAGGGAAAGAGGATTAAAAAAGGGAACTGCTTGCCTTTTTACTTGGCTGAATGGTCTCCAGTACCAAAGCCATCAGAAAGGCCCAAGGTATGCTAGAGAAAAAATCAGGGTGGGAAATGGCAGAGAGCAGCTCCACACAAATACAACACACGCATGAGAGAAGAGAGTGATGTCCATGACAGGTACCTGTCTCTCCCCAGAGACTGTCAAAACTGTTGATCTGGGCTCGCTCCACTTCCTCTTCATCTTTTTCTGGAAGATCAAGTAGGTAGGAGACAATCTGAAACAAGAAGTTGTGTCAGCTCAAACTTTGGGTGGAAAACTATGCTATTGACACGAGCCTGTGAGGTCTGGAAGATAACTGGATGATCCCTCGCACACAAAAGGAAGCCGAACTGCCTGACCTAGCAAGGAAACCCAAAGCTGTCATGACGAGCATTTGTTCAGGTACAGTTTACATGTTTCTCTTGGACATAATTCACTTATATAGCATGTGATTTAAAAAAATTACATATTCCTCATATTTAAGTTAAAGAAGCAACTCCTCATCCTCCCCATAAGATACCAATAAACAAACAAACAAACAAAATCAATAAACAAAAAACCAGAAAATAAATATGGAGAAGACTTAGGGCCTGTATTTCTTCAGAGCAGAGCGATGATCTTTTTCCCTCTCAGAAGGACAAGGACTGTTCTGAGGACAGTAAAGGGAGAATGGCTACTAAGAACAAAGGAAAGTGACAGCTCCGTTTCCAGGAATTTGACTATGGAGAGAGTTAAAAAAATCTCCCATAGATAATAAAAATTCTAATTTTACTCAATATTGCCTTGGTGACATCAGTTCGGCTGACAGGATAGCTGTGTCACTGAATCATCTCATGCAGTGGTGAGTCAACTTGACTGGTCCATAAAAGCTGATGATTAAATTTTCAGGAATTTTGCAAGCCAGTTGTTAAACAAAGATGTTTATTAAAAATTAAATTACAATTAAATTATACTTAAAACAAATTAAAAAAGAAAATCTCATAACTTCCTAATTACTTAACTACATTTAACTATTATCTATGCTCTTGAAATTATTTATATTTATTGTGTCTGTATGATGGAAATATTATAGAATGGTGTAATACTGTGCATCTCTTTGCAACTGTGTGTTCAGAGGTGTCACACTGGTAGCTTGAAATCAGCCATGGTGGGAGTATTTACACCCTGAAAACTGGCAAACATTACATATTCAGGATCTGGTGTAGTGCTAAAGCTGAAAGAGGTTCTAGTTTAATTATTATAATTTGTATAAGGGTGAGAAGTAGTTTAACAGTAGATCACATACCAGATT
>NW_011888924.1:3476677-3565449 GCF_000151845.1 Pteropus vampyrus
CCTTCTTGTTTGGTCAAATATTCTCCCTGAACTGGCCAACTCATTATGGGTCTACTTCTCCTGGCAAATATGGCACATACCTGTGGTGACACTACAGTTCTCACTGCTCTAGTTTCATAAAAACACATACAAGGTTACTAACGTTTCTCCAGATGTTCCAGTTTAGACTTGGGGTAAAGACAACAATCACTTCCTGCGAAGGTCACAAGGAAGAGCTTCTGAGTGTGTAGTAAGTACCAAGGAATACAGAAAGCACTATGCTATAGACCGAGAGGGGCTGCACGGGGCTAAGCTTCACAGGGTAGTGCCTTTAGCTGGCATCCAGGGCGCGACTTTACTCATAATGTGCCAGTTTAATTGTGTCAGATACCACTCTGCCATGATAACACTTGGTTAGGCCAGAGATGTGGATAAAAATTTAACTTCCTAGTTCACAACTGCAGGTGAAGAGAGTTATTTTGATGGGAGAAATATATATTCCTAACTGTTAAGAGGATCACATTAAAAAAAAAGAGAGAGAAAGGCCACAACTATTTTCTGTTCTGGTTTGGCACATCGTAAGGAAACTTTCAGTCTTTTAAAAACATTAGGAATAAGAGTGGGGGAAAGTTTTGTTTGAAGGGAGACTCTGGTGTTAATGTATGGAGAATCCAAAGGGAAAGAGGATTAAAAAAGGGAACTGCTTGCCTTTTTACTTGGCTGAATGGTCTCCAGTACCAAAGCCATCAGAAAGGCCCAAGGTATGCTAGAGAAAAAATCAGGGTGGGAAATGGCAGAGAGCAGCTCCACACAAATACAACACACGCATGAGAGAAGAGAGTGATGTCCATGACAGGTACCTGTCTCTCCCCAGAGACTGTCAAAACTGTTGATCTGGGCTCGCTCCACTTCCTCTTCATCTTTTTCTGGAAGATCAAGTAGGTAGGAGACAATCTGAAACAAGAAGTTGTGTCAGCTCAAACTTTGGGTGGAAAACTATGCTATTGACACGAGCCTGTGAGGTCTGGAAGATAACTGGATGATCCCTCGCACACAAAAGGAAGCCGAACTGCCTGACCTAGCAAGGAAACCCAAAGCTGTCATGACGAGCATTTGTTCAGGTACAGTTTACATGTTTCTCTTGGACATAATTCACTTATATAGCATGTGATTTAAAAAAATTACATATTCCTCATATTTAAGTTAAAGAAGCAACTCCTCATCCTCCCCATAAGATACCAATAAACAAACAAACAAACAAAATCAATAAACAAAAAACCAGAAAATAAATATGGAGAAGACTTAGGGCCTGTATTTCTTCAGAGCAGAGCGATGATCTTTTTCCCTCTCAGAAGGACAAGGACTGTTCTGAGGACAGTAAAGGGAGAATGGCTACTAAGAACAAAGGAAAGTGACAGCTCCGTTTCCAGGAATTTGACTATGGAGAGAGTTAAAAAAATCTCCCATAGATAATAAAAATTCTAATTTTACTCAATATTGCCTTGGTGACATCAGTTCGGCTGACAGGATAGCTGTGTCACTGAATCATCTCATGCAGTGGTGAGTCAACTTGACTGGTCCATAAAAGCTGATGATTAAATTTTCAGGAATTTTGCAAGCCAGTTGTTAAACAAAGATGTTTATTAAAAATTAAATTACAATTAAATTATACTTAAAACAAATTAAAAAAGAAAATCTCATAACTTCCTAATTACTTAACTACATTTAACTATTATCTATGCTCTTGAAATTATTTATATTTATTGTGTCTGTATGATGGAAATATTACAGAATGGTGTAATACTGTGCATCTCTTTGCAACTGTGTGTTCAGAGGTGTCACACTGGTAGCTTGAAATCAGCCATGGTAGGAGTATTTACACCCTGAAAACTGGCAAACATTACATATTCAGGATCTGGTGTAGTGCTAAAGCTGAAAGAGGTTCTAGTTTAATTATTATAATTTGTATAAGGGTGAGAAGTAGTTTAACAGTAGATCACATACCAGATTAAGTGACAATAAAATTATCAGGAAAAGAGTTAGTAAATGTGGTACGACTCCATTTATCAAATCATGGCTGAGTATCCATAGCAACCATAAGTTGGCTATGGATACAAATTTAGCAAAATCAACAGAATCATTCAATTAAGAGTACTGCATATTCCACTATTATCTGAAACCGTGTGCTACATGTTCTTCATATCAGTAAAATTTATTATAAACTTAAGTAGAGTCATGCATTGCTTAAAGACGGAGATACGTTCTGAGGAATGTCATCAGGCTGGAGCTGTCATCAGGTGATTTTACCTTTGCGGGAACATCACAGAGGGTGCGCACACAAACCTGGATGGTTAATCACTTCCACACCTAGGCTATGTGGTACAGCCTATTGCTTTTAGGCTACAAATCTGCACAAAATGTTATTGTACTGAATACTATAGGCAATTATAATACAAGTATCTGTGTATCTAAATGTTATCTAAACACAGAAAAAGTACAGTAAAAACACAGTCCGAAAGATAAAAATCAATAGAACCATGAATGGAGCTTGCAGGACCGGAAGTCGCTCTGGGTGAGTCAGTGAGTGAGCGGTGAGTGAATGTGAGGGCCTAGGACATCACTGCACATCACTGCAGACTTCATAAATGCTGAATAAAGGCTAAATTAAAAATTTTTCAGTAATATTAACTTCAGCTTACTGTAACTTTATTTTAGAAATTTTTAAAAATTTTGACGTTTGTAATCATATTTAGCTTAAAACACAAACACATTGTACAGCTGTACAAAATAATTTCTTTATATCCTTATCCTATAATTTTTTTCTACTTTTAAAATTAATTTATTTTTATTTTTTAAACCTTTTTATTAAAAACTAAGACACAAACACACACATTAGCCTAAGCCAACACAAGATCAGGATGGTCAATATCACTGTCTTCCACATTCTGTCCCAAGGGAAGGTCTTCAGAGACAGTAACACCCATGGAGCTGTCGCCTCCTGCGGTAACAATGCCTTCTTCTGGAATTCTTCCTGAAGGACCCGCATGAAGCTCTTCTTGAGGAAGTGTCACTCTTTTCAGAAATATGTCCATGGGGGTTTGGTTTTTTTTTTTGAATCACAGATTTGTTCATAACCAGATAACGTACCATGAACATTCCTCTCTTAATGAAAACTTTTTGGTGCTGCAGTCCATGTTTTCAAACTTTTTAAGGAGCTTGCTGAGGTCTGCAAAAGCTTCTGCTGACCCTTCACTGTGAATTTTCGTAAGCGTTCTTTTCCTTCTGCAGTTTCCTTTCTCCACCTCTCCTTCGGCTATGCGTTCCTGTTCCAGTTCTAACAACTCCTCATCGGCCAATGAATTCCTCAGGAACCACCTCTAGCAGATCCTTAATGTCGTCCTCATCCACACCTAGGTTAAAGCGTTTGCCACCTCGACCACAGTGTTGTTGATTTTTGAAGCCTCCTTGTTCTTGGTAAATGCTCTGAAGTCATGGATGAATCTCGAGTGTCTTCTTCCAGATGCCATTCATATACGCCTTGGTGACTTCACCCCAAGCCAAAGCAAAGTTCTTAATGCAGTCATAGATGTTGTAATGCGTCCAGAATTGCATCGGTGTCTTCCTCAGGTGCAGCAATAGCCTGGGCAAAGGTCCTTCTCTAGCTGTGGGCCTTAAAAGCCACTATGAAACTTGGATCCACTGGGTGGATCAGAGAGGTGGTATTTGGACGGAGAAACATCACTTTGATATCAGAATGAAGGTCACTGATAAAAAGAGGGCATCCAGGAGCACTATCCACAAAAAGCAAAATCTTGAAAGATATGGTATTCTCCAAACAGTACTTTTTCATTTTGCTGACAGAGCAACTCAGGAGGGCATCTTAGAAGAGGAGCTGGGTCATCCATGACTTTTTATTGCTCCTACAGTATACCTGCAGTGTGTGCTTACTGATATGCTTGAAGGGCCTGGCGTTCTCACTGTGCCAGACCACAAAAGGTTTCAATTTGTAGCCTGCAACATTGTCCCTAAGCAAGACTGTTATCTGTCCTAAGAGCCTTGAAACCTGGCACTGACTTGGCCTCCTTATGTTTGAAAGTCCTTAGGCATGAAATGGAAAGGCATCGTTTCCGGAACAGGGAGGTTGTATCCATAGTGAATATCTGCTCTCGCAAATAATTTTCCTCCACGATCAGCTTATCGAGCGTTTCTAAAAATTCTTCAGCTGCCTTCACATCAGCACTCGCAGACTCGCTACTCACTTTCACATTATGTGATGAATAACAATTCCTGAATCATTTAAACTACCCAGAGCTAGCTGTAAATTCAACATCATAGTTGGGTCTGGACTTTTCTTTCGACATCAAAAACAAGCCTTGTGCTTTGGCCATGATCGCTGGGGTGCTGCGAGGGCTACGCTTCGGTGTCTGGTCTTTAGTCCAGACCATTAGAAATTTCTCCACGTCTAATAAAGGCCTTTCTTGAATGTTTTTTAGTTCCATTGCTTTCAATGAAGCAGATCGTTTAACAACTTTACTCACTTTGTTCTTGTTCTTCAAGATTGCAGCTATCGTGAAATGGGACACGCCTGACTGGTGAGCAATAACCATCACTGATTTTCTACCTTTGTAGTCCCTAATCACTCTTAATTTTGTTTCCAAGTCAATCACTTGATGTGGCCTCTAATTAGCAACATTAGCAATGGATTTTGAATGCTTACGGCCACAATGAACAAAACACCGTGAGATTAAATCAGGTGTTAAGAGAAAATGTGCTTGATCCATTGGTTGAATCAAAGAAGTGGTAACATAGTAAACACAAGATGTATGAGGATACTGCTGGCGTTAACATGTGCACTGTTTTACACCAAACTTTTAATTTTATATGTAAAAAGTTCATTCCAAAATAATGATAAAAAGTATATTTTTTAATTAAAAAATAAAAGTATACATTGTCAAGTATTATGTACTGTACATAATTGTATGTGCTGTACTTTTATACGACTGGCAGTGTAGTAGATTTGTTTACACCAGCATCACCACAAACACAAGTAATACACTGCACTGTGACTTTACAATGGTTGTGACATCACTAAGAAACAGGAATTATTGAGCTCCATTATGATCGTATGGGACCACCCTCATATATGCAGTCCACCACTGAACGACATATTGATATGAGGTGCATGACTGTATGTACGTACCCTCCCTCCCTCCCTCCCTCTCTCCTGATCCGCTGTACTCCCCTCTCCAAAGCTAGTTGTCAAACATTTCCTAGCACATTACCAATTCCATGTATTTTGCCACTATATTACTATCATTAGTAAGTTAGCAAAAATAACATTTGCATAGTGTTTAACAGTATACAAAGCACCTTTCATAATAGCCTTATAAAAAACAATTGATCGGACTTACTTCACTGATGGAAAACTAAGGTTCTAAAGAGATAAGGTAAATTGCCTGAGGTCCAGAGCTAATGAGTAGAAAAGATGGGACTCAAACCTGGTCCCTCTGAGATTCCAGATGTTGTGCTGTTCCCATGACACCCTGTCCACCCATGGGAACAAAGGTCAAGAAATAATCCTTCTGAGCCTAGTGTCATTGTCTGTTAAATAGGGTTGGAAAGACAGAGAGGAATTGGGTTAGATAAGTCCCAAGGTCCTTTCCAACTCTCACATTCTGTGCCCATCATTCTAAGTATCATGACATTTGAGTATTAAGTGCTTCATGGAGTCTAATGTCCCTATTCCTCAGAGTCGTGACCAAAAAACTAATTCACGTTAATTAGGCTGGCAATTTTGTAATAATGCAACCCTTTTCTCCCAGTCTCTTAGGTCTTTCAATCTATAGCTTGAAAAAAACAAAACAGAACCTTATCATCTGCTTTCTTACCTCAGTGTAACCCATGCTGGCTGCAGCAATGAGGGCCTGCTGGATGGCGTGGCTCTTCTTAAACACCCCTTGCTGCTGGCCAGCCATTGTCCAGTCACACTGAATCAAAAACTTGACAACCTCCAGATGACCTCGGAGTGCAGCATGGACCAAAGCACACTGCCCATTCTTATCCAAGTGATCCACCTAAGGGACAGAGAAGCCTGTGTGAATGAAGGCCTGTGGCTGTACTCCCAACCCCGTCATATGAGGCCACTGCACATGTCTAGACTACCAAGGTCCTTCCTTCTCCATCCCCTGGACCAATCTCTGAGACGCTTCAGAGGACACACTCCTGCTCAGGCTACAGCTCCACTGGCTACAGGTCTGGCAGACGCCCCCGGGGGAGAACCTCATTTCATAAGGTCAGACTTTTGTTTTCACATCAAAAAAACCCAAAAAGCAAAACTCCCAGCTCCGGCTTTGTTTTCCTGAGGTACATTCTCCTTTGTTCTTAAATAGTTCTTTTCTGACAAAAATTTGAAAGACTTGTAGCTCTCTTGGTACAAAAAACTGTCTTTGAAATCATGAAAGGAAAGAAAAACATTTTGAAGCTCAAATTTTTTAGTCTTCCAAAGAAGCAAAATATCTCATATCATGAATCACACATTTGACCCCCAAGCTTTGGCGAAGGCCGCTTCTCTTTTCCAATGGGAGGGTGGAATCTCAAAGATCTGGCCAAAATGGCTAGAGGTGCTTGGAACTTAACGCTAGACTGAGTTCCAACAGCAGTTTTTACAACTGCAGTGCTGGTTACAAGTTTAGGCTGAAAGAAGAGCCTGGTTATACTCAATCTCGAGGCCACGAGTCCCAACAGATGAGGAGCCTTTTCTGCCAATGGTAGGTAGAGCACTTGAGACAGAAGTTCTCCATCTGATCTCCCTAGCTTCAGGTCTACTCAGCCACCTATTTAACAAATGTGTACTGAATGCCTACTATGTGCAAGGTACCACATAGGATAAAAAGGTGAATGAGATGGTAAAATATAGATTCTGTGCTCAAGGACTTTGGGACAAGGTAGGGGACGTGTGAAGAGTATGACAAAAGCCTGTCCAACAAAGGAGTATGTAATAAATGCCATACGGAAAGTAAGAGTGCAATACAATTTCAGAGAATTCTCAGCTGGAATTAGGAATGAGTTCAGAGGGAAAGGTGCTATGTCTGAATGTTTGTGTGCTCCCAAAATTATATGTTGGAATTCTAACTCCCAAGGTTATGTCGTTAGGATGTAGGTAATGAGGGTAGAGCCCTCATGAATGAGATTAGTGTCCTTATATAGGACACAGAGAGCTTGCTTGTCCTCTTCCACCATGTGAGGACACAAGGAGAGGGCACCATCTGTGAACCAGGAAGCTCTCACCAGACACCAAATCTGCTGGCACCATGATCTTGGGACTTACCCTCTAGAACTGTGAAAAATAAATGTTGTTCATAAGCCTCTCAGTCTATGGTATTTTGTTATAGCAGCCCCAATGGACTAAGAAAAGGTTTATCTCAATTTGCTGAGATAAGAAACGAGTAATTCTAGTTTTTCCAAGGGTAGGGTACATGAAGGGGAAGTTTAAACTACAAAGTTGAGATGGTCTTGCGGGACCAGAGCATGGATATTTTTGAATGCAGTCTAAGTGCTCTGAATTTTAATCACTGTAATAGAGAATCACTGAGAATTTTCATGCTCAGAACTGTATTTTCAAAAACTAAGGGGATGAATAAAAGAAGCATTGGTTTCTTGAAGAAATGGTTGATTTCATGGCCAGGGCAGTAATAGTAAAAGATGAGTTTGGAACATCTCGTGGTGCCAGGAAGTATGGCGGTGCTCATAAAATAATGGGGCGGGGGGATTTGAAAAGACAAAGAAACCAACTTGAAGGAGATGCCAATGGTCAAATCTGGGCAATCGGAGCAACAAAATAAATAATAATGGCAGTGGGTTATAGATCACAGTATAAAATCAATATCCAGGAATCCATAGTATGATAAATAAATAACTGAATAAATAAAATAAATACTTGGGGGAGAAGAAACAGTTCTTCTTTACAGCAGAATTCCAATTAATAAATGTTGAAGAAATGAAAGAAATAGAAAATCACCATTAGGCAAACACCAGAGCAATAATTATTGCAGCAAGAATCACTGATGGATCCTAAAACTAGTGGACAAAAAGCATGAGAAACAAGGTATCTGCCTAGTCACAAAGGCATCTCCCTAAAAGATAATTCCCAATTAAAAAGGGAAAACAGTAACTTTCGATTTGAGAAACCCGGAAGACACTACCTTAACCTGTGACGGAAGTTAACACCCTCTCATACCGTCCGGAAGTGCTGTGCTGAGTTAGTAAGGACACGGCATCCCTCCTGTGGTATTCTTTACAAAAACAGATAAACTCAATCTCATGATGAGAACATACCAGACAAACTGAAATTCAAGAACATTCTACAAAATAACTGGCCAGCATTCTTCAGCATTTTCATGCTGAAGTCATGGGTGAGGGGATAAAGGTGGAGAAGACCAGAGGACAAAATCTCAGTGAAGTTAAGAGAAGGAAGAGAGGCAAGAGGAAGACCAGGACAATATTACTTTGAGAAGTGCAGTCAATACCGCCAATACTATGGAGAGGTTTAGAGGGGTGAGAGATGAGAAAATTTTACTTTGTTTGGTGATTGGCAGTTGGTAGTGACTTTTGAGAGAGGAGCTTCATTTGAATGCCAAGAGGTTGGTGTTTAAGAAATAATCCTTCTGAGCCTAGTGTCATTGTCTGTTAAATAGGGTTGGAAAGACAGAGAGGAATTGGGTTAGATAAGTCCCGGTCCTTTCCAACTCTCACATTCTGTGCCCATCATTCTAAGTATCATGACATTTGAGTATTAAGTGCTTCATGGAGTCTAATGTCTCTATTCCTCAGAGTTGTGACCAAAAAACTAATTCATGTTAATTAGGCTGGCAATTTTGTAATAATGCAACCCTTTTCTCCCAGTCTCTTAGGTCTTTCAATCTATAGCTTGAAAAAAACAAAACAAAACCTTATCATCTGCTTTCTTACCTCAGTGTAACCCATGCTGGCTGCAGCAATGAGGGCCTGCTGGATGGCGTGGCTCTTCTTAAACACCCCTTGCTGCTGGCCAGCCATTGTCCAGTCACACTGAATCAAAAACTTGACAACCTCCAGATGACCTCGGAGTGCAGCATGGACCAAAGCACACTGCCCATTCTTATCCAAGTGATCCACCTAAGGGACAGAGAAGCCTGTGTGAATGAAGGCCTGTGGCTGTACTCCCAACCCCGTCATATGAGGCCACTGCACATGTCTAGACTACCAAGGTCCTTCCTTCTCCATTCCCTGGACCAATCTCTGAGACGCTTCAGAGGACGCACTCCTGCTCAGGCTACAGCTCCACTGGCTACAGGTCTGGCAGACGCCCCCGGGGGAGAACCTCATTTCATAAGGTCAGACTTTTGTTTTCACATCAAAAAAACCCAAAAAGCAAAACTCCCAGCTCCGGCTTTGTTTTCCTGAGGTACATTCTCCTTTGTTCTTAAATAGTTCTTTTCTGACAAAAATTTGAAAGACTTGTAGCTCTCTTGGTACAAAAAACTGTCTTTGAAATCATGAAAGGAAAGAAAAACATTTTGAAGCTCAAATTTTTTAGTCTTCCAAAGAAGCAAAATATCTCATATCATGAATCACACATTTGACCCCCAAGCTTTGGCGAAGGCCGCTTCTCTTTTCCAATGGGAGGGTGGAATCTCAAAGATCTGGCCAAAATGGCTAGAGGTGCTTGGAACTTAACGCTAGACTGAGTTCCAACAGCAGTTTTTACAACTGCAGTGCTGGTTACAAGTTTAGGCTGAAAGAAGAGCCTGGTTATACTCAATCTCGAGGCCACGAGTCCCAACAGATGAGGAGCCTTTTCTGCCAATGGTAGGTAGAGCACTTGAGACAGAAGTTCTCCATCTGATCTCCCTAGCTTCAGGTCTACTCAGCCACCTATTTAACAAATGTGTACTGAATGCCTACTATGTGCAAGGTACCACATAGGATAAAAAGGTGAATGAGATGGTAAAATATAGATTCTGTGCTCAAGGACTTTGGGACAAGGTAGGGGACGTGTGAAGAGTATGACAAAAGCCTGTCCAACAAAGGAGTATGTAATAAATGCCATACGGAAAGTAAGAGTGCAATACAATTTCAGAGAATTCTCAGCTGGAATTAGGAATGAGTTCAGAGGGAAAGGTGCTATGTCTGAATGTTTGTGTGCTCCCAAAATTATATGTTGGAATTCTAACTCCCAAGGTTATGTCGTTAGGATGTAGGTAATGAGGGTAGAGCCCTCATGAATGAGATTAGTGTCCTTATATAGGACACAGAGAGCTTGCTTGTCCTCTTCCACCATGTGAGGACACAAGGAGAGGGCACCATCTGTGAACCAGGAAGCTCTCACCAGACACCAAATCTGCTGGCACCATGATCTTGGGACTTACCCTCTAGAACTGTGAAAAATAAATGTTGTTCATAAGCCTCTCAGTCTATGGTATTTTGTTATAGCAGCCCCAATGGACTAAGAAAAGGTTTATCTCAATTTGCTGAGATAAGAAACGAGTAATTCTAGTTTTTCCAAGGGTAGGGTACATGAAGGGGAAGTTTAAACTACAAAGTTGAGATGGTCTTGCGGGACCAGAGCATGGATATTTTTGAATGCAGTCTAAGTGCTCTGAATTTTAATCACTGTAATAGAGAATCACTGAGAATTTTCATGCTCAGAACTGTATTTTCAAAAACTAAGGGGATGAATAAAAGAAGCATTGGTTTCTTGAAGAAATGGTTGATTTCATGGCCAGGGCAGTAATAGTAAAAGATGAGTTTGGAACATCTCGTGGTGCCAGGAAGTATGGCGGTGCTCATAAAATAATGGGGCGGGGGGATTTGAAAAGACAAAGAAACCAACTTGAAGGAGATGCCAATGGTCAAATCTGGGCAATCGGAGCAACAAAATAAATAATAATGGCAGTGGGTTATAGATCACAGTATAAAATCAATATCCAGGAATCCATAGTATGATAAATAAATAACTGAATAAATAAAATAAATACTTGGGGGAGAAGAAACAGCTCTTCTTTACAGCAGAATTCCAATTAATAAATGTTGAAGAAATGAAAGAAATAGAAAATCACCATTAGGCAAACACCAGAGCAATAATTATTGCAGCAAGAATCACTGATGGATCCTAAAACTAGTGGACAAAAAGCATGAGAAACAAGGTATCTGCCTAGTCACAAAGGCATCTCCCTAAAAGATAATTCCCAATTAAAAAGGGAAAACAGTAACTTTCGATTTGAGAAACCCGGAAGACACTACCTTAACCTGTGACGGAAGTTAACACCCTCTCATACCGTCCGGAAGTGCTGTGCTGAGTTAGTAAGGACACGGCATCCCTCCTGTGGTATTCTTTACAAAAACAGATAAACTCAATCTCATGATGAGAACATACCAGACAAACTGAAATTCAAGAACATTCTACAAAATAACTGGCCAGCATTCTTCAGCATTTTCATGCTGAAGTCATGGGTGAGGGGATAAAGGTGGAGAAGACCAGAGGACAAAATCTCAGTGAAGTTAAGAGAAGGAAGAGAGGCAAGAGGAAGACCAGGACAATATTACTTTGAGAAGTGCAGTCAATACCGCCAATACTATGGAGAGGTTTAGAGGGGTGAGAGATGAGAAAATTTTACTTTGTTTGGTGATTGGCAGTTGGTAGTGACTTTTGAGAGAGGAGCTTCATTTGAATGCCAAGAGGTTGGTGTTTTCTTTTTTAAAGGCTATTATTTACTAGGCACTACATGAGATTAGAAATTTCATCTCTTTTTAAAAAGGCTTTAGGACGTGGTTCCACATTGTAGCGGTTAGCACGTCTGCTTTACACGCAGAAGGTCCTAGGTTCGCTCTCCAGTGGAGCCACAGTCCATGGTCTACAGCCGTGCCTCCCTGAACAAGCCCGATGTCTGATCTCAGATGCTAAGCAGAGTCGGGCCTGGTGGGTACTTGGATGCGAGACCACCTAGGAAGACCAGGTGCTGCAGGCATAAACAATAATAAAAAATAATAAATAAATAAACAAAAAGGCTTTATCATTTTCAATTCTCAAATTGACCCTACGAATCCTTTTACTTGATGAAAAAAATGAGACTGAGATAGGTTAAATGATTTGTCCAAGAGAAAGTAAGTGTGAATGTAGGCTTTGACCAAGTTGTGTTTGATTCCAAAGTGGATAATTTTAAGTGGTTAAGAGTAGCAAGGAGGCAGAGGTAGCAAGTGGAGATGACTCCTAGGACGGGTTTGGTGGACATGGAAGGGAAGAGATGGGATGGTAGCTTCTGCTTAGTAAGAGAGTGGAAAATTTCTTTTTGGAATAAGAGGAGACATTAGGTTTGTAAAAACTGGGGAACAAGGTAGTGTGAATTTAGAAAAAGAATGAAATAAAATGAGAGAATAAGAAACACTGAGATTAAAAAAGATAGGTGGAGGCAATTGCTTTGGAAAAAAAGGTAAACTCTTCCGTCTCTGAGGCGGAAGTGAAGGCGCGTATCGGTAAGGATTAGAGTTCTGAGACAGGCGCATTGAGGTGAACTCAATCTTGGTCATGTGGGAGGGCAAAAGAAGTTTGATAGGGTCTTGAGAAGAATACAAATGATTTACACATCTGCTCTGGGGAAAACGAGAGATGAATAAAATGACAGCTGAGCAGCAGAAAAGACCCAGCTGAGACTAGAATATGAATTTAGAGCAATAATAATGAGGCCCAGTTATTCTGTTTCTAGAGATGTTCATTCCCATGAACAGGATGATTTAGGTGGGCCATCCCTGGGTCACGGTAAACATCTAAGGCTCTGGGATTTCTCAGAGAGCCCTAGGTCCCAGTTCCCAAAGGAGTCTGAGGTCCCACTCTCTTCTCTGGTAAGAATATTGGACACTTCAGCATGAGGTCCTACATATTACCTACATTTCTCTGCAAAAACACCAAAATCTCAGTCTATTTTCAGGACTGAAACAAAATACCATGAGGCTACGATTTTCCCCAGAGGCCTCCATTTTTGAGACCAGCACTTTTCTTCCCACCAACATTTTGAAATTGAGTTCCTTTGCATCAGTGGCTGTTGAGATACCATAAGGCAAACACATTTTTTTTAAGAAGCATTTTCAGAGAATTAAAATATACTAACAGAAACACTTCTGAGTGCCTCTGGTCAGTTTGAGAAAAAGCAGAGAGAATCGCCTTCTCCCGCTGCCCTATGGGGGTGATCTCCAAGGACAGAATGAGGGAGTCTGGTCTCTGTTCTTATCTCCACGGCTGACTTGTCTTCCGCACACATGAAAGGCTTAGAGTCTGCAGGCACCACCAGTGCAGACTTCCTACTGCCGTCTCCCTGCTTCTCCACTTCCCTTTCCTCACCCTGCACTCAGGAGAGGATTTCTTGGTTGTTAAGTCGGGCTGTTTGTGGCTGCTGATAATGTGTTCTCACAGGTTTTACGATGCAGAGAGGAACTTGCATGCAAAAGTTGAGATGTATGCAGAGCCAGCCCTCCCTTTGATCTGCTCCCTAACAAGGTTTGATGTGCTCTACCTAGACCCACGAGATGACACGAGAGAAGAGAGATGACAGCAGGAAGAAAGGAAAAGCAGCAGAGCCAGGTGGCCAGTACCTGGGCCCGTTTCTTGCACAGCAGCACCACGATGCTCAGGAAGCCCGCCGCGGCGGCATAGCCCAGGGGCGTCAGGCCGCTTTCAGAAGAGGCGTCCACATTGGCCCCAAACTCCAGCAGCAGGGCCACCATTTCTGTGTAGCCGAGATGAGACTGGACACACAGAATTGGAGCATTATTTAAAACCTCTGTCCGGTAATTAATGTTGGCACCTCCCAAAATCAGCAGTCGGCTGACCTAGAAATAAGTAGATAAATAAAGATAATATGCAGACAAATATCAGTCACATCTTTTTAGTCATCTTTTATTGAGTCATTTGGGACCCCGCAATAGTGCCTAGTAGCATTTAATAACTACTTTGTTTTCTAATCATCTTTTGTTCCTTTTTCCATACTTTGCCTTTGGAAAGGGATGTAAAATGTCTCCTTATGTAAACCTTATGTCTCCTTATGTCTCCTTATGCTCAGTAACCAGAGCAAACGCCACTCATCCTGCAGTGCTGGACGGTCCCCACTAAGCAACTGTTGGGTGGAAAAGCTCCAACTCAAATGAAGGCTCTTCGAGACCGACCGACTCCCTAGAAGCAGCAGGACCTGATATTGTCAACCAGAGGCCATTTATAGAAGGTCACGGGGCCTGGTCTTCAATTCACAGAATAAAAATGTAACAATTTCAAATATATTAAATTATCAATAAAAGGCTAATTGGAGACAGTCTAAGGCAAGTCAAAGACAGATTAAATAGCCACTTAAATGTCCTAATTTTATTTTTTTCAGTTAATTCTTTAACTGTAATTTATATGCATTTACCTTTATATTTGGAGTGTAGAGATTTCGTAGAGATGCCAAAGCCATGGAAAGACCTTCTGTGCTATAGGAGATCCAGAGACCTTGGAGGATGGAGGAGGAGACGCCAACTTTTTTACTCAAACCCTGAAAAAGAAATATAGAGACAATTAAATTCTTAGCCCAGCTAAAAAGTACCATCGGAAGTAAGTTAGTGCCCTCTAGCTTTGTGACACTAACAAATGAGAGTAGAATCTTGCTCTAAAAATATTTGTGCCCAGCAAAGCCAATCCACTGATGAGGACAAAGACTGCTTCTGTAGGAACAAGCTAAGTTAAATTGTCTCTACCTCAGCAGTCTCTGGCAACAAATCCACTTAATACCTCTCTTTTCTGCTATATTTCGATGTACTTTTTCCCTCATACTTTTCTATTACTCTCTTGAATCAATCTCTTAAATTGAAGTTAGTAAAATACACACTGTGACAGAGATAATGCAATGTGATCATGGGTCTCCATCTCACTTCCTTCCTGGGCATTTGGGAAAACTATATTTCCCAGCCTCCTTTACAGTTATGAAGGCCATGTGATTGAATGCTGGCTAATTAAATATGGGCAGAGTATGTCGTGTCCAGGCTTGGCCCCAAACCTCCTATGTGTTTCTCCACACTTCTACTGTTCTTTTTGATTGTAGGCCAGAGGATCCAACTGAGGTTTCTGAGGCCCTAGGAGATTTCACTAATACATGAAAGAAGCTGCTCAGTGATCTGTACTGGACTGCAATATAAATGAGAAACCAACCTTCATTAAGTCATTGCTATTTTGTATGTTTGTTATACTAGCTAGCATTCCTCACCTTGACTAATGCACCCTGCATTGATCATGTTAGGAAAACAACAACATGGTTGACTGCCATCGGCAACAAATTTTCTTTGGTATCATTGGCTTAGGTCCCATGACATGAACTAATGTTTGCCCCTTTCACTTGGGCTTCTCTAAAAGGAAGCTAGAATAATTCGTTTTTTTAAAAAATTTTCTGTTGTTGCAGCAAGACTCTGGCAATCATCTTATTGTTCCATCAATATCTGGGTCAAGTGAGTTAAGGTAGGAAATCTTGAGGGCAGGAAGATATTAACAGTGAAGTCTGAGACCTGATAAGTAGGTCTGGGGAGGGATTCTTTTTGAAAACTTAAGCTACCTCTGCCTGCTTTTTCCTTGAAATGGAGGTTGTTCTTGCCTAGAAAATTTACTTATGTCCAAATCAGCCATGTAGCTTCTCTGAAAGATATAGCAACTCACTTCTCTGCTCAGGGCCTACGAGTCTGGATTTAGTTTCCTTGAATGTAAACTGCCTCTTTCTTCCTGCGTAATACCCAGGACAGTTTCAGTCATTTAGGGTACCAAAGAAATTTTAAACGAGAAAGCCTAAGATGTTTAGGGAAAAGCTGGATGTTCCCAGAAGGCCAAGCTATAATTTTTGCTCAAGGGAACTTGGGTGAACTTCCACTTCTGGTAATGGTGGATATAGGTAATTTGGACAAGCATTCCTGCTAGGGACAACTAGGAAAAGTTGTACAAAATTTAAAAAAAAAAAAAAAATCCTCCTTGATGACATGGAGGGCTAGCAAGTTGGAGAAGAATAACTGGGCCAAGATCCAGGACAGAATGAAGCCCAGGAGAGCAGTTTAGAGATGCCTGTCCACCAGCTGTGTTGTCAATTCTGCAGTTACCTAGGAGTATTTTTGATAGTTTTGGAATTTGGATACTATATTTGGATACTATAATGGCAGATACATCATATTACGCATTTAGGAAAGTCTATAGGATTGTACAACACAACCAGTGAATGCTAATGTAAACTATGGACCTCAGTTAATAATATATCAATATAGGTTCACCAACTGTAACAGATGCACACCAGTGCAAGACATTAATAATAGAGGAAAATCTGGCGAGGGGAGTGCGTATGTGAGAATGATCTGTATTTTCTGTTCAATCTTCTGTAAATCTAAAATTGCTCTAAGAAATAAAACAAATTAATTTAAAAAAAAAAAAAAGCTTGGGTTCTACTCCAGGACAATGAATAATGAATGATCTCTATGCGTAAGGCTCAGAAATAAAGTGCTTCCTTTAGTGAAAAGGTGAAAGTTCTTTAACATGGAAAAAACAACTGTATGCTGAGGTTGCTAAGACCTATGATGAGGATGAATCTTCCACCTGTGAAATTGTGATGAAGGAAGATGAAATCGTGCTAGTTTTGCCGTTGTACTTCCAAATGTAAAAGTTGGCCGCAGTGTGTGATGAGTGCTCAGTTAAGATGGAAAAGACATTAAATTTGTGAGTGGAAAGCACTGAGCCTCTATGAAGACTTCAGCAAGGGATCCCCTGAAACGAATGACAGCAAGCCATCTATTGCAAGTAAGGAATGGTCACACAGATTCAGGAATAGGTTTGGACTAAAATCTATGAAAATTACTGGAGAGGCTATGTCTGCTGATGAAGAAGCTGCTGCCATATTTCCAGATGAGTAGAAGGGCTCGGTACTATCTGTGGTTTCAGGCATCCACTAGGGGTCTTGGAACGTATCCCCTGTGGATGAGGTAGGACTGCTATATAACCAAAGGTGGAAACCACTGGTCTAGATCTATAGATAGATCTCCAATATCCACAGAAATATATAAAGAGTATGATACTATTTACGCCAAGTTAAAAAAATGAAACAATTTTGTATATTTTTTATGAATACATACCTATATTGGAAAAGTACAAATTATAGATGAGGAGAACACATGCTAACTCAAGGGTAGAAATTATCTCTGAGAAGGGGGAAAAATGGGGTAAGGAGATACGAAGGGGGTTTCTATATTTGTTATGTTTGTTTCTTAAAAATAAAGATTTGAAGCAAACATGGAAAAATCTTAACTACTATTAAAAATGGTAAATAGTATTTGATTATTCAATTATCTATGCTTTCCTATGTGTTGAAAATATTTCATAATAAAATTAAAAAGAGAAATAGGAACAGCTCTTTTTACCCTGAGACAAGAAAAAGGATGGTAAAAATTGATGAAGCTATTATAAGTTAATTTATTGATGAGAAGAAGAGAACAGTTAAAGGAAGTCACACTCAATGGCTTTATTTTTTCAGTGATGCATAAGTCAGGCTGTTTGTTGAGTTACTTGACTTGGTTAACAGATAGAGAAAAAAGAAATGGGAAAAGGAGCCGAGTAAGAACAGACCTTGGTAAATGAACCTCAATGAAATTGTTCAGTAAATGGACCACGAAGTAACACAGAGTCCTAGTGAGGTTGGAGTAAATATATAGGAAATAAGTCTGAACTACAGAGCTAGCCTCTAGGATTTTGAGCATCAGCTGTACTTGTTCTACAGACTTGATCTACTGATTTCTTCTGCTTGGTAGGGTCGATCCTTTGCTCCTATGAGGTGTGGAAGAAAAGAGTTTCAGTTTTGTTAAACACAGCTTGACAAAGGTAACAAGTAGATCCCTTACCAGGCAGGATCACCTAATTAAATTCTCAGCTGATGGATTCTTAAAGAGAACTTTAGTTTCAGATAACTAGAAAAAGTGTCTTTTTCAGTATCTGTAACTGTTGCTCAGGCAAGAAGGAATCACTTTTTGTCAGGGATAAATGGTAATGGAGTCCCTTCCTTAAATATTTTTAGAATCTAAATTTATAACACTGTGTACCAGCTAGTAGTAAGTTTGCTCAGTATTTTTGAATACTTCATGAAAAAAACGGAAAGCATGAAGAAACAAGAGCAATCTCATCTTAGGGATCTTAGTGATGGCTCAGGTATCTTAAGATCATGGCAAAAACTAACATTGGGGGTTATCGATGAGTTTAAGACAAATTATTTATAAATATATTAACAGTGATCCACTTGTAGATATCCAAGTGTCTTAAATGGCTTATTACTCTTCTTATCTGACCATCCACATGGCCATACTTGGTTATAATGAAAGGATCCTGGTAAACAAAGGGAATGGTGCCTTTTATTGTAGAGAAGGGGTTGAAAAACTATGGCCCAATACCAAATCCAGTTTTCCACCAGTTTTTATAAGTCATGTTTTGTAATACTACAACCATACCCATTCGTTTTTGTGTTGTCTCTGACTGCTTTTGAGCTACAATGGCGGAGTTAAGCGGTTTCAACAGAGACTATATGAACTTCAAAGCCGTATTTGCTGATCACTGCTATAGAGGATGCTAAGTAACCTCTGAAGTGAAAGGGTGACATTATCATCTATAATTTATGCTTGTTATTAAGTCTTATTATCAGGAAAGAGATTTTACTAGCAATTTTGATCATAAAACTATATTGGATATATATATCTAGTACTTTGTATTTTACAATGTACCTTATAAATCTTATATCTATGATCCTTATAACAATCCTGAGAGTTAGATATGGTTACCATTTTACAGATGAGAAAACAGAGACTGCTTAACGTAAGTGGTAGAGTCTGTACTTGAATCCATGACTTTTGACTGATGTCAAAGAATCTTTATCCTTCAGATGCCTATTTACAGCGCTTTCCCCCCCGGCCAATAGTTTTGCTCTGGTATGAAATGTTATAGGGGTGACCAATCAAAGGAACATTTTAGAGGGCAGCATTTGGGGAGCTAATGGTAAGAGCACTCTGAAATCCTTCCAGTGAGTAGACCCAACCCAGGGAAACACCTTGCATTACAAACTAGATTGAAATATCTCTGGCCACAATTCACAAACATCCTGCTTTCTTTTCACAGATTAAAAAAAAAAAAAATCTAAATGGCAATTTGAAGTTACAAAAGATTTATAAGTGCTCAACATCATTAGTCATTAGGGAAATACAAATTAAAATCACAATGAGGAACTACTTCATATCCACTAAAATGGCTAAAATAAGACGGACAATGTCTAACAAGTACTGGCAAGGGTTTGAAAAAACTGGAACCCTCATACATGGCTGGTGGGATTGTGAAATGGTGCAGCCACTTTGGCAAACAGATTGGCAGTTCTTCAAAGTGTTTAAACAAAATTACTACATGTCTAGCAATCCTACTCCTAGCTATCTATCCAAGAGAACTGAGACATGTCCACATAAAAACCTTACTTAGCAAATGTAAATGCCACTGAGTTGTTCACTTAAAAAATGGTTGATTTTATTTAACAAAAAAAAAAATTTAATGGAAAAATCTTTATGTTAATGTTCGTAGCAGCATTATTCACAATAGCCAAAACATGAAAACAACCCAAATGTCCAACTAGTGAATAGATAAACAAAATGTGGCATATCTACAAAATGGAATATTATTTGGCAGTAACAAGGAATGCAGTTCTGACACAGGCTACAACATGATGAACTCTTAAAATATTATGCTAAGTGAAAGAAGCCAGACACGGAAGACCACATATTGTATGATTCCATTTATATGAAATGTCCAGAAAAATAAAATCTGTAGAGACAGAAAGTAGATTAGTGGTTTCCAGAGCTGGGGAAAGCATGGGAGTGACTTCAAACGGGCACAAGGTTTATTTTTCGGGCGATATAAGTACATCAATAGTGGTGATAGTTACACAACTCTGTAAATATACTAAAAGTCATTGACTTGTGTACTTAAAATGGGTAAATTTTATGGTATATAAATTATGCCTCAATAAAGCTTTAAAAACAAAAAGAATGAAAAGGGCTCTGTAGCCAACGTGATATCCAATGTTACAGACCCTTAATGTCATATTTTTAAGGTGATTAATGACATTGTATGCAGCTTTTCAAAAATGAAGATAAAATAAGGGAAATTTAAAATCAATTGGAAAGAAATGGAAATTAGACTATGTGTCACCTCTGATGAGGAGCTCAAAGTGGTACTGATTATAAGAATAGAGCTGTCTTTGCCTTTTTATGACCTTCAGCTGATGGAGACTGAGAATTCTAGCAGTCTGCTAGAAGCTAAAGCCTATCAACGGGGAGCACTCTGCATTTAAATGACCCAAAAAGTGTGGCATCGGGAAAACCATGGTCCAAGCCAATACTCTTCAGCTCACAGTCATGTCATCACCATATGCTTACACCCAAGTATTTATGTTCTGAATCACACAGGGAGCCACTCTTATCTCAGGCAACCATGTTGTCTGTAGCAACATAAAACTGTGTCAGTGACAGGAGTGTATGGTTTAAACAGAGGTCTCCACGTATTGGATAAGGTCACACTGAGTCAAACAAAACTTCGTATCATTTATCTGTTAATGCGGTGATTATTTTATGCTTCAGAAAAGACAGGCATAGACTTCTCTGGATCTGATCCTTGGCAGATGGTGATGCTAAGCTTAAGTGTTTAAAGTGGCGACGCTCAAAAGTTAAGTTACTTTCCTACCTAACCAATGATCTCAGAATTTGTACAAGTAGCTGATACCCTTTGGTCCACTTGAAACTGGAATGAAACACCTTGCCTCTTATGTTAGTCCCACTCTGCTCCCACTGAGTCAGGTCACTGGGTAAGGTCATTCTTTGGTACGGTGATTTGTTAGGTAAGACAATTATAAGTCAAATAAAGGACCTGTCGCTGTGAGTTTTGCTTCTGTCTGTCTGACGAACAAGCTTCTCTGGCTGTGTGCTTATATACTGGGAAGAATTCGCTAGGCTCTTGGAGTTACCCTGAATGCCATCTTTCTCTCTCAAAAGAACTGTTTTATCTTTAACACTATCTTCCAGGGGAAGTCCAATTCAGAGAACTATTTAAGATAACTGCATTTCTCAATCCTGAGGCAGGAAAATCAGTCTGAAGACACTGCAGGGATTAGAAGGAGCAGACTTCTAGCAAACTGTGGACTAGAAAAATCAGAAGAGTGTATTTCTTCTTCGACCTTTGTGCTTTACCCCACACTGCTTTCAACACAATAAATTTCTTGAGATTAGGGGCTGTATCTTTTTTGTTTCTGTACCCCTACTACCTAGGACAACGCCTCAGTAAGCGCCAAATAAACAAACAAATGCATAGGCGAACAAACTGAATGATGTGCCCTCCTCTGGGTCCTCCATTCCAGCCTGGTAGATGTTGAGAGAGCGGGGCTGATGCTATAGAGTTCTTAAAAGTTTCGAAACTACTGGGAGAAAAACTAGGATTAGAATGTGAAGACAGAATGGGAGAAGTAGCTCAAAAGATTATCGTTGGTTCTAAATAGTTTGAAAACACCACCAGAAACATTAAGATCTTCACTAAAACTATTATAAAAAAATTGAAAGAAATTGCTCTCAGTGATTTTTTTTTAGACATTGTGAAAATCTGTAACCAACTGCTACAACATGACTGTCCTCAGGAGAGTGGAGGTCATCTATGGAATACACAGGTACATGTATACATGCTTCTAATCTAAGTGATTACACACGTACATTTCCTGGAAAGCCTGGCAGTCTGCTAAACTGGGAGGTGACAAATGTGGTTTTCTTTCAAAGGCCTGTGGAGGAACAGGCCATAAATTTTAGAAGATGGACCCACTTTGCAATAAAATAATTTCAGAAAGTAAAATTACACTGAAATAACAGTAGCTTCATAAACCCAGTTTTAAGGAAACCCTGCTGAAGATGGAAAGAAAAAAATCTCCAACTTCTCTTAATTACCTTAAAAATGTGTGCTTTGAGGATGTGATGTCCCAGTTCAATAGTCTGCTGTCGATTTAGTTTTCCCTCTTGGCGGGAAAACCAGAAGGCAAGTAACGTGTGACCACTCCTGCAAAGAAAAAGAGACTCATTTTAGAAATTTTAACGCCCCAGTGCTGCTCTGAGGGGGGCGGGGGCGCTGTTCAGTTCTGGCCAAAGTCTGTCTCACTCAGATTCCCAGGGAAAGACACCTGCTACTGCACAAATCACGGGTATTAAAAGGTTCCTAGCTTTTACCAGTCCTTTACCCAAGTCACACATGTGAATACCACAAAATGTCATTTCTAGTTGGCTCAGACCCATCCCACACACAGATGGCATTAAAAGATTTTCATTTTTATTTTCTGTCTCTGTCATCTCCTCTTATTTCACCCGTGCTTTACATGTCAACGTTCCTTAGGATCTCATTTTTGGTCCCAGTCTGTCCTCTGGATTAGCTCATCCATCCTCAGAGCCTTCGCCACCACCTACATCCTCGATCTTGTTCCCTAGACTTCTCAGCCTTAGGTCGATATACATCTAACTGGATTTCCCCTTTCTCCACCTGGAGGTCCCACAGTACCTCAAAGTCAGCGTGTCACACACTGGATTAACCACCTCTTCCCCAAGTGAAGTCTTCTCTGATCAGCCGCCACCCCTTCCCTCCAGTGGAGAAAAGGGAGGACCTTCTCTTGGGTACTTCCATTACGGATGGTACACACCTCTGGCACAGCTTCCACCACACTACTGCGTGCTCTGCCCTCTACCTGACTGTCAGCTTCCTGATGGCATCCGTTTCCCCCTATCTCCCTGCCAGCAAATCCCCAAACTGTTATGCAAGAGAAAACCTCTGCCTTGTCATGTTCTTACCTGCCCGGGATGTCCAGAACTACTGTGGCCCTCTTGTAATCATGTGGTCAGCTGGCCTAAGATGAAGCCAACAGGAGGGCTAAGCTAAGAGCATTGCAGAAATACAGAGCCTGAGCCCGAGCCCTGACGGTACAGCATGAGAAGCTACCCGAATTCTGGACTTCCTATTATATGAAGTAACAAATTTCTTTATTATTTAATCCATGTGAGTTGGAATTAGTTTCTTCCAGCTCAAAGGATCCTAATGATAGAGTCCTTTAAGTGTGAATGTATGTATGTATACATATGTGTGTATGTAAGATATGTATTTCTGTTTACATCTATAACAGAAATTCTAAGTTATTTATATTCTCCAGAGTACCTAACACTGCATATTGTATATGAAATTCTCAATAAAGTTTTCTGGAAGTAAGAGAAAAGTGGGCACTAGAGAAAGGACACTGAATCGCCTTTGGTAGCAGCTTCTTGCCACAGGCTCTGGCCTGTAGGAACTGTCCATCCCACCAGGCCAGTGGTCGGTGGAGTTCTTTACACTACTGGTCATGCAACTCTTCTATTCCTTTCACGTAGAGTGTCACAGAAAAGGGAAATGAAACCATTATCTCAGTTTCAAATCTAATGAATTAATCCAACAGAGGGAAAAAGTAGCAAGTAAATTTCTGTTGGTGACACTTCTCTGAAAGGAGGCCCGAACGTCTACCGGACAGTTCTCTCTCAGATTAAACACTGGCTTCTCTGCCAGGTTTAACATGTGAAGACATCTCACACTGGAGTCTGAAAAATAAACATGTCCTTTATTTCTTGTTTTTCAAAAAAAATGTTTTAAGCTTCAGTGAAGAACCTGGAGAATAGGGGACAGGAGAGCACCTATCTTGTAGGAATCATCTCAGAGATTTCATTCCCATAGGCTTTAAAAAGAAATTCTACCATGTTCTAACCTTAAGCTTCACAGAACTTCCGAATTCTTGTAGATACCACGCCACCTTATTTGAGTGGATAAGATTACTCACAATGGAAAGGAAGTTATTTAATTGAGAGGATGTCTCAGACAAGTGTAGTCTGCATGGAACCATCAGTATCATCTGAGCCCGGGGTTGTTTCACACTCACAGAATCTGGAAATTGCTACTGTACTTTTATTTATCCCTTGAAAGCCCAATTATTTAGGCTATTTTAATGGTGCATAGGTAAGTCAGAAGATAATGAGAAACATTGATAAAGTGCCGTATCTCAAGTTCTCAAAATCCTATCCAGTTATCAACATTGCAGTCTCCCTGGGGAAAGAACTATTACTTTAAGTGACTTGTCCATGACTGTACATAGTGACCATAACTCCTGAATACAGGCCCCTGATCCACTACCTATGCTTCGGGCCATTAATGGGAATCCATACCCGTCAGAATTAAAGGAAAAAAGCTCATGTTTGATACAGAATTGATTTTGCCCTAGTGCTTTCCTTTTTACCGTCATAACTAAGAAATCCTGGTAAGATGTTTGCATGTCTCTAGTATACATGTATGTCAACTACGGATAACAGTCCTTGCTTTTGTTGTTGTTGACCAGGCACTCAGGAGTAACAGCAAGCAAAACAGGCCAAGGAAATGATGAAAGTGACAACTGTGGTTCACTTCCTTTTGGATACAAGCAAATTACATTATTCATAAAAGTCTGATTCTGATTGGTTCATTGGACTCAAAGCTTACGGTTTTCAGGACACAAAGGGTAATAATAATTTACATCATATACTGGCATTTCATTTTGTACCTTATTATGATAAAATATGGTGCCACTGGCTAACCTACAGTCCAAATGTTTACTTATATTTTTCTTATCATTTTCTCACTCCTGAACTCACTTCCTTTTGACTGCCGGTCTCACTATTCTCTAAGATCACCAGTAGCTTCTTATTTGGTTTTCTTTTAGCCTTTGATCTTGTTTCTTTCTTTTTATGTTCTCTCTCCAGCATTAGGTCTTACTGACTACTTACCTTGAAACTGTCTCTTCTCTTGACATCTGTGACACCACCCAGGTACTTTCCCTCCCCTTTCCTTCAGTGATGTAACTTCTCTGCTCCATCCCCTATTTATTCTTCTCTCTTAGGTCGCTCTCATCTAGTCTCCTGGTCTCAACTCTAACCTTGATGTCAACGGCTCCCACAGTGACATCTCTAGCACTGAAATTTCCCTTTGCTTCTCTAACTACCTGCTGGATCCCTTACCTCCAAGTGACCTGCCAATGACAGTTTGAAGCTGAAGCTTTCCCTCAAAACCAAATCCCCCTAAGACTTCTTTATTTTTTAAAATATTGCCATTCACTCAGGCACAAAACCTAGTTGTTTTTTTCTTCCTTTTACACTTTCTCTCCTGGATAATTGCAAGGGCCTCATTCTCTCCACCGCCTGTTCCCTAAGCCATGCCAATAACCTACATTGCAAAACCCTGATCAAAGTTCTGCTCAAAATTCTTCAATGGCTTTATATCTCCCCCTGTATATAATCTAAACCCCTTAGCATGAAATTCAAAGGCTCTTCACAATTCATCCCTTGTCTATTTGTCTGTCTTTACCTCCTTATCTTGCATGTCTAATTTCAGACAGAGTAAATTATTTTATAGTTTCAAACATGCTTCTCCCTCTGCCTGGAATTGTCTTCCCCGTTTAGTTCATTGAGCAAACATTTTCTCATTCTTCAAGTCTCAGTTCACACCATATTCTCTGAAGCCTTCCCTGGTCTCCCAGTCAGTTGTACTTCCCGCTAGGTTCTCATTGTACCTGGTACGCATCTCCATCACAGCACCTAATGCGGCACTGTATGCATGCCAGTCCCCCCATAAGACTGTGTTGCGCACAGAAGCCATGTTTTCTCACATACTTACTCCTAAGTAATAGTATTTATTTGCTGAATGAATGAATAGGTAGTAGTACCTTACATTTGTAAACTACCTTATGATTTTCGAAATACTTTAACATGTGCTTAGATTCTCACAATCACCTATTACAGCTAACATGGCGGAAGACTGAGATGTGGCCCAATCGAAGGACAGATCTCAGCTCACGTGGCTATAGGATGTAAAAGAGATGAAATGAGAACCCGGGGTCTTCTGAAACCTCGTTCCATTACCACACTGACAAGATCAGCAACTTGGTTTTTCATTTCTGGGCAAATTTGTGTGAAAAAGTCAACCAGTGAAGAACAATGTATTCATTTATATAGTGTAAACTCTGAATTCTTAACATAATTAAAATTAACAACTGTTAATTTTGACATTTTTTGATTGGCATTTTGGGAGAGAGTAGTTGAGAGACAGCCCTAGTGTGACACGATTTCAGGCATGACTGAACACAACTGTTTTCTCTCTATAATTAAAGATGATGGTAAACAAAATCAACAGTAATGCGGTTTCATATGTAATTATAAAGACCAAAGGGGGAGGGCGGGCTTATATCCTCCATAGTAAATAGCGCAGTGCTGCACTAAAGGAATGAACGTTAATCATAACTGACTTTCGACACTAGAAGATGGCTGTGTGCTCCAACAGAACTTTACCCTTTCATGGGTGCAGAGTGAAATGTGATACCTTAACCCCAAATCCTTACCCCTCCACACCTTATCCCCACTACTTTTACAGCCAAAAGAGAAATCCAATAATCAGGGGAAATTTATTGGGTGTGGGTGCCATTCGTTGTTAGTCAATGCAGGAAAACTTGGTAGTGAAACTTTAGGCAGAGACGGGGGTTAAGGACAGAGCTAACCAGTCCCTAAGAAATAAAGTAAAAATCAAGCTAACAGGAAGAATAATAAATTTCTCATATAGACCAGAGATTTTCAGGAGGATCTCAAGGTATATTTGAATTTAGATATTTTAGGAGAGAATCATTCACAGCTCAGAGTTGAGGCTTCTTCTCCCGGCACTGTCCCTGTCCCCTGTCCTGAATATAAGTGCTCTGTCAAAAGACAGAGCACGTAGTTTCCAGAAGAGTAGAGGTTAGATCCTATCTCCATCCTCATTTGCAAGCATCGGCAGCCCCTTCCCCGTGGATTACTGGGGACAGGTGATACCCATCTTTGGACAACTCTGAATTACAAGACAGTGAGGCGCTGCCGTTATGTGATGACACTGCATCCCTATACCTCAAGGGTTGAGAACTGTGCAGTCTCTTATAAAAGCTTTTCTAAAGTGAGAATCACCCTGCCTCCTCACCTCGCATTTAGCAGTTTGGAAGTTGAATAACAGTTGTTTTATACAAAACGGTGGCACCATGTTTGTTTTTCTAATAGATTTTCACTTAGCACCCCAGGGAGATAGCTAGTTTTAAGGTTTCTATTTGTAGCACTGAAATACACTAACAAATGGACTCAAATATTTCCAGCATGGATGTTTTCTCCATTGTTCTAGTCATAGTCACTAATGTGTAGTCACAAAGATTTCATTAGCTCTTGCAATGACAAAGTCGATACACAACACTTTAGTGTTTCTGAGAAACAATGCTGAGATGTTCTGATATTTCTGTGTGGTGCTCAGATGTGATAAAATGATATAGTTACAGCTGGCTGGCAAGGAACTGCTTACAATCTAAAGCCTATCTCATCTTATATGGGCTGAAATAATGTGTGCTGCTGTGGAATGTCTTTATATCACAGAGGTGAATGTGGGGAATTACTTGGGGAGACCTAGTGAGATCGGAATTACTGGGGCAGAGACGGACAGCTGCCTACGGAAGGTTTGTGCTCCCTTCCACAGTCAAGAGCTGTTTCTGGGAAGTGGCGACTTTGCCAGGGATCTCGCACTCACATTCAAGTGGGGTCATGTGACTGGGTTCTGACTAATGGAATATAGGCAGAAATTATATTCATCGTTTTAGATCTGGCCCAGAAAAATCTCCTTTGATTTCTGTGAACTTTCTTTTGTTTCTCCTTCTAACTAATGTTACTCTTGTAAATTATTTAATTCATCATTTTTTTCTAGCATTTAAATACAACTATTCTGTTTTCATGTTTCTAAACTTCCTGCTTTATACTCTTATCTTGGGTGACCTCGTTTAGTCCTATGGCTCTACTGTCAATTATTTGCTGATAACTCCTAAATCCATAACTCCGTTACTTAGCTTCCTCTTTTCCTATTTTCCAAAGTCACGTGTCTAAATATATTTTTCATCTTTTCTTGGAGACAATTCATTATAAACATGTCCAAAATAGGACTCATCTTCCTCCTGCCTTTGCTTGTGTTGGAACCTTTCCTGCATTCAGAATGCTCTCTGCTGGTCAGTAGCTTCACTATCCTCCACTATTCAAGATAAGGGCTGAAGTCATTTTTAATCCCTCCACCCTTACCTTCTATATATAAAAAGACTAAGTAATTTTGGGTATCTCTCAAATGTCTCTCCCACATATACCTTGCTCTCTGTTCCCACACTATAGGTCTTGGCATTTCTCACCTAGACTACCGCCATAAACCTCGTAACTAGTATCCCTATGTGCAGTCTCTCCTCTTCTTCGACTCGCCTTCCACATACCACTTGTCAGAGCTATTTTTCACATCATCGAAGTTATCTGATCATTATTTCCTCCTCCTCAAAAAGTTATAGAGACTCCCTATTATCTACAGAAAAACTTGGAAAGTCTTAAACTTGGTATTCAAGGTTTTTCTCCTTTTTTTCTGATCATGTGTCTTATTCTCTAATTACAGCTTCTCACAATTCCCCAGAGGCACTTTGTATGTTCCTACTTGCTTTTGTTCCTGTCATTACCTTTCCTTGACTGTCTACAGTGCTCTCCCATTCCAATGCTGCTAAATAGAATAAATTCATTCTTTAAGGCTGAACTTGAATATTACCTCTTCTACAAACTATCTCTTCTTTGTCTAGGTCGGTCCCTGTGGCACTATTACTGGTTGCTATGTGTCTGGATTCCCTTTAGAGGGTACCTGCTTTAACTGGTTTTAATCCTGGTGTCTTAACTCACCTAAGTTTCTCTAGTGTATAGTACAGTCCTTGGTGTAGAGCAAAAGTTTAATAAATGTTTCATAAATAAACAAATGCTAAGTAGATGCATTCCAGAAAGAACAACATAAGGACTTCCAGATCCACTTTCCAATTCACTACCCAATTCAGCCTTGAACTTGCAAGCATCTCTCCTGCCACTGTTCGACTGTGAAAGAGTGTGACTATGACTCAAATATTGAAAATAGCCTGACAATCCTCATCTTTTTCACCTTTCATCTTAAAAATTCTGCCTGCAGTTAAACGTTGGTGATAACAGCCTCACAGTCTGCTTGTTGCTATCGATTCTTAGCAAACGACACCCACGCACCTTTGCAAAAATTCTTTAGCTTACCAGTCAGTAACTGCTTTGGCATATTCTTTTCATGGCTTTCTCATGGAACCTGAATACATGTACATTTCTAGTCGGCTTATCTTACCACTTCATATTCAATGTGGACATGAAAGAGCCAGATGAAAGTGAACTCTAAGTAGCAGACTATAAGTAAAATATGCCCGAGAGCTACCTCTGCAGAAATGGGTGGAACAGCATTATTTCTTTTTAAACACAGATCTTGGAGAGATTCGCTTTCTTCCACTTTGCCTCACAGTTTCCTACCGCCCTTCTGTTCTGCTAACGCATCACCGGCCCTAGGAAAATGGCCACCCCTCCTCTGCCTCTTCTCTGACCGAGTCCTTAGGCAGCTGGCAGAGCTTCATGAGGCAGAAGAGCTATGACTCCACCGAACTGTCGCAGTTTGAAACACCAACAGTAGGAATAGGAAGATTTATCACCTCCATGTTTCTTAGCTCTTCGTTTATACTACGAGAACTGCACTCTGCTTTGTTATAAGCGTGTCTGTTAAAACCACTAAGCTATAAGTCTGGGCAGACAATGTCTACTGTACTGTGAGAAGAGTTCCTCAAAAGGTTTTCAGTTGCAAGTTTATCATTCCTTTGTTCACTAACTCATTTTTTTTTAATACTGAGTGCTTATTGTATGCCAGACACTATATCGACGATGAAGAACACCAAGGTGGGCATGGCAGAACACATTCCTGTCCTCAGTGAGCTCACTCACACTCTAGAGGGGAAAGTTAACGAGAAAGGCATATTCACACTTAATAAAGTAACGAGGGATTGTGATAAGTGTTAGAAAGTAAAAAGGCCACTAAAGAAAAGCAAGAGAAACTTACTTAGATAAGGTGACAAGCGGAAGTCTCTCTGAGGAGGTGGCATTTAAGTGGGGATCTAAAAGGAGAGAGAGTGAGAGATCTTGCCACGTGAGGAGTGAGGGAAAGTGAGCTCCAGATGGATGGAATTGTTGAGTGCAAGGGCCTAGAGGTGGGAAGGAGTTTAGCAAGTTCTAGGAACTGGCAGATGAACGATTATAACCAGGAAATTGTGAATAAGAGGGCGAATAAATTAGCTCAATTTATAGAGGTGGGCAGAAGCTATCTTTGTAACACAGGGCTTCGAAACTTTTGGCTTTGATTTTACCCTATTCGCAATAAGAAATCATTGAAGGACTCTGGGAAGCAGAGATGGAAATAAGAGGATACTTACAAGTAAAATCTGGGTGGTAGAACTAACTAGATGCGCTACAGTGAACATGGGTTCTTATAGTTGAGAGAACAGAAGACTATTAGCGCTAATTTTACCAAATGTGGAGATCCAGCCGTTTTTGAAAGTCTCTAGAGACAGCAAAGTTGCTCTACTCACAAAAAAGAAAATGTGCTGTCATATCCCACTAAGGTGATGATAACTCCTGATTGCTGTGCCATTAATCTTGGTTTGACAACCTAGGAAAGTCTGTGGGAGCCCCATCTTTTCATTCAGCCAGTGTTGCTTCAGAGACTCATTAACAAGACAAATTAGCCTCTATTTCCTATGTAACTTTCAGTACAGTAGTTCCCCCTTATCTGTGGTTTTTGCTTTCCGTGGTTTCACCCGCGGGTAAGCTGCTCCAAAAATATTAAATGGAAAATTCCAGAAATAAACAATTCATAAGTTTTAAATTGCATGCTGTTTTGAGTAGTGTTATAGAATCTCATGCCATCTTGCTCCATCCTGCCCAGCACATCAATCATCCCTTTGTTCAGCGCATCCACGCTGCATACGCTACCTGCCTGTTAGTCATGTAGTAGCCAGTTTGGTTATCAGATCAATTATTAGAGATAGAGAGAGACACACAGAGAGACACACAGAGAGACAGAGACACAGAGAGAGACAGAGAGACCGAGACCACATTCAGACAATTTTTATTATCGTATATTGCTATAATTGTTCTATTTTATTATCAGCTATTGTTGCTAATCTTTTACTTTGCCTAATTTATAAGTTAAACTTTATCATAGGTATGTGTGTACGGGAAAAAACAAAGCATATATAGGGTTTGCTACTATCCAGTTTCAAGCATCTGAGGGTCTTAGAACATATCTCATGTGGATAAGAGGGGACTACTGTACCCCAAATTTCCCTTAACCACCTGCTCTACTTCTCGCTATTTTTAGATTTTTGGGGTGAAGTTGTTTTAACCAGCATTTGCTATACCAGGCATATTCATCTTAAAAAAAAGATACATATAATACACATATATGCATATATATGTATACACACACACACATATATGCAGAACTATATCTCTGTATTTATTAACTTATCAAACTTCATAGGAGTTTTTATGACAATAAGAATAAGTAGTTCTCAGTTTTAAATATGTTGAAGAAGAATTCTGATTACCAGCTTTTTCCAAATTTAATTTTGGATTTGGAAAAGGAAAAAAACAGTTATTGCTGCCTAACTTCAAAGGTATGAGAATGTTAAAGATGGGAGCCGTTTGCCTATTTGACTAGTAGATGTTGATTTCTGCTGAGAAAAAACAAATTTTTAAAGTTGAAGGATAGTCATGCATTGGCAAACTGGACATATTCCAAGATATATATTAGATTTCTTGTAATTTTCTCCTTGCATTACATCAGAAAACCATGACTATGGTCGCTAGAGTAATACTTCAGATTTGAGGTTAAAATTTATTCTTGATGCCAATAGGAGTTAGAAACTTAGATAATAAGAAAAAAAACTATTGGCAAATTAGACGAATTCCCAATAATATTACAGATTAATGAACTCTTTCCCTGGAAATCATGACATCCAAATCATGACATCAGAAGACTGATTTCCCCTCTGTGGTAGAAAAGAATTAGAAGTGAAGCAGAGTTAGACCCAGAACAGAGCAGAGAAGTAATAATTTTAGGCAGGTAAGGCCATCCACTAATAGTCTAGTGCTGGTGAAAGATGTTTGGTATACGCCCTTCTCTTTGCTTCAACCCATCCAAACCTCCTAAGGGCTGATTTAGTTCCAGGAGCCCGTTTTTTCTTCCCATGATCCATGACTTTGCTCAATTCTTTCTTAATGCTTTAGAAAGCGGAAACCATCCCCCATTTAAGGGCTTGTCATGGGAGTCTGTGATGGCTGTCGGAAGAAGTAACCGTGAGTCTGTGCTTCAGGGAGGATAAGGCTAAACGTCATTTGGCCTGGAGGTTCATGCTCGGATGAAAACAAACAAAAAGCAACTCACCATTTTGTGGCCACTTCAGACCCACATATTATACAGGAAGCCAGGCTGCACAGGTCCCCAGCACAGAGTTAGTTTTCCTTTACAGGAAGAATGACCTCTTTTTTTTTCCCCTTAGATAAACTGCTTCTTTAACACTCTGCTTTGTGGCATGATTTTGGAGCACCAGGTCTCCAATGTGTAATTCACTAATGTGGCCAAAATAATTAGCAAAAATCTCAGCAGACCATAATGTTATAATAAATACATCAATTCTGCTCACAATCAAATAAGTACTCAACTATCTTCATAGATGTAAGTCAGATTTGAGTAGCCCTTTCCTTTTTGCCCACCATAAAACCTGCTTCTCTTAGTTTGAGGAAATCAAGGCAATCCGAATTAGGCTCCCGAATCACCACCTCGGGCTGTATCAGCTTGATACTCATTAAATAAAGTTCACAACGAGCTTTATGTGTTTCATTCAAACAGTTAAAAATAGGGCAGCTGAGTCTTCTAATCTCTGTATCAAAATCTTATATATATATTCCCATATATACATATATAAGCTGATATATATATACATATATAAGTTGTTCCTGGGGAAGGGGAGGCTAGATACCATGAAAACAGAGATACTGAGGAAAGGAAACATAAAAAAAGAGTGGAGATTCATTCAGGGATAACCTAAAGTTATGGACAAATATTAAGCAGCACCACCAGGCTGGAGGCCCCCAAAGGTCTACTCTATCAGCCTCAAATTTCCACTACCAAGGTCATTAATAGGTTGGATAACAAAGGCTGGTGACTTTTCAAAGGCCTTATTTAAAATGCACAAATTGTTTCCAAAGGGTTTCGCACTTCCCTCTTATTAGCATAACAACAGAGATTAGTTTATTAGATTTAATCTGATATCTCAGTGCCCCAGGGAATAAACCATAGGACAGATTGACAGTGACAAATAATGGGAAACAAAGCAGAATAAGGTGGGAGGTCTCAGTTCTGTGAGTGCTTCAAGGGGCATACTTTTATCGAGAGAGAGCAAATCTAAAATCTTACAAGTTTTGATGTGATAAAAGATTTCTGAGTGATACTTTGCTTAAAGTCTGATTAACACACACATGCACACACATACAAATACCCCACCCTGTTACCAAGACAAGAAAAGACATCTATAACTCATCTCTTTCTGTGACAGTTATACGTCTATGCAACATTAGGTCATTCTCTCTGGGATGTCAATTCTCTGCCCTGATTCTGGAACAGAAAGTCTGATATTTAAAATAAAGAAAACCCTGTCTCAACTGTAGCAGTGACCTCTGGCTCTGTTATTTCGTCTTTCTAGCACCATCCTCAGATGACCAACTCTCTTCAGCTTAGCAGAAGTACCTCTCTGGGTGGCCTATTTCTGATGAAGATCAACTACTTTTGGCTTCGGCAGAATATTCTCATCTGTGTCTAATTCCCTAATAAGGTCAACGAGTAAGAGCTGAAAGTCCAGGAAAACGGTCTAGAAATGATGGGGATGTTCTGGTGCTTCTGAAAGGTCTCCTTACGCAGAGACAGGCATGTCAGGCACAGGCCTGCCTACTGTGATTTCAGAGGCACTAAGCTGGTCTCCCCTGGTCTCCTGAGATACATTAGCTGCTCTAGAGAGAAACTGGAGAGAAAGTGGACAGAGAGGGGAACAGTGTACAGAAGCAGAGGCTGAAGGCCACAAAGATGAACCCTGCTTAGAACATCCTGCTGATCAGACTCTCCTGAGATGGAAAGTAATTGCAGCCGGTTTCTTTGAAAGGTCAGCTTGGGCTTTGCCAATAGCATTAAATTCTTAGTGAATTTCCATTTCATTGACCCAGGGGGCCTCAAGCTTGGAGAAAAAGCTGGTGCGATGGTGCTGGGTAGAAGTCTGAATTCGAACTGAAATGAAACGTAAGAAAGCTTTTATGATAACTCTTGGTCCTAGTATTTTACTCTCTGCCACTAAGTGATATATGATGATCCCTCAGAAGCTCCGAGTGTTATTTAATCACCGGGCACATCTCATTTTACTGACCCTGCTTTATCGTGCTCCACGGATGTTGCATTTTTTAAATCTACAGACTGAAGGTAAGACTTTCCATCAACAAAAAGATTACAACTCACTTTATTGTGGTAGTCTGAAACCGAACCTGCAACATCTCCGAGGTACGCCTGTATGCGGCATTTCAAGTTAAAACTTTCTGCTCTTCTTACCCTAGTGTATCAGCCTGTTGCCGAAATGCTCCTAGTTAGGAAGGTAAGCCTGTAAAGCCATATGTGGCTTCATAAATAATATGTTTTCTCCTTTGGGAGCCCCTGAGGTTTTATCTGTTACAGGAATACTGTTAATCCAATGAGAGTTTGGCTGCCTTGGACCTCAGATTTCAATCCTCTGTCATGTTCCAGGATGAGAGAGTAGACCAGCTAGCAAAGTTTCCCTGGAAACTGATTTCAAAGTGTTTATAGGCAATTCTAGATTGGTCTCTTTGTCTTAACTATGTGGTTGCCAATTCTGTTGCGCGTCAGTAGCAGTACTAGCGGGATTTATAATAAAATTCTCTTGGGAATGCCATACAATGCATAGAAGAGACTCAAACTCAGTTTTGTTATTTTTGAATCTTGTGCCCCCAAATGCCATGGCATAAGGCTGTTGCTGCCTAGCCAGTTAGCTATAGGAATCAGTACTTGAAGGGTCTATTACTGCAAAGAGAGGGAAGAAAAAAGAACATTTCCTAAACACTTAGTTTGTCCTCTGTACTATTCTAAGAATTATACCTACTCCACGTCCTCACTTAATTCTCAACAACTTTAGGAATTATTATCTCTGTGTAGATAAGAAAACTGTCTCAGAAATATGTAACTTTCCAACGGTCACAATTCCTAGAAGAGGTAGGATTTATATGCAGATAATCTGACTCATAAATTCAATATTCTTTCCACCACTTTCTTTAAAAGTTTCCCTTTCAGGGAAAATACCATGAAATCTTGGCTTGGTATCTTCATCAGAATCTGGAACTAATTTTCTAATGAATCAGCATGAAGTAGGCTGAGCAGCAAGCCCACAAGCACAGTTGTCTCTAATAAGGCCGGGTGAGGACCATGCCGGGAGAGTAATAAAACCCCAGCACGGTCAGAGAGGTTTAGTTTCTCTGATGAGTCACAGTGGCAGGCACACTCAAATCTGGCCTACCTTCTTTGTGGGCCAGAATAAACTCTGTATTTGCCAGCTATGTTGTTGGTGTCTTCTTTGTTTCCAGAAAATAAGGAATATACCTGCTTTTGAAAACACCAACTTTATTAAAGGCATAATTCTTTTACAAAGTAATGTGGAAGAGTACAAAGCACACCCTGCTAGGATGAGTCCTGGGTTCTACCCAAGAGAATGGGAAACAGTTTCCTATCTAGTCTAGTTTGTTGAGCTGAGAAAGAGTCTTAAATCAGGGTCAAGCTCATTAGGAAAGAGTGCTGGGGTAAATCAGTGATGTCTGCCATGGCTGCAAGACAGAGGAGTGGGGGTACATACTGTATATCTGCCATCTCTTCTCTAGTCGCTCCTCCTTTCTCTCATGTATAATTGGATGACACTGGACAAGTAATTCAGAATCTTAAGGCCTTTATAGTAAAATGGGGATCATGACACCTTATCAAAAGGTAGAGTGGCTAGACCAGCTGATCTCGTAAAGTCTTTTTCAGCTATGAGGTTTAACATTCCATTTTCCAGTGTAAATCTGAGCACTGGCTGGGTTTTAATGGGGTCAGTCATTGGTGACTTTAATGACGGTATGACTTTTAAAATGACGACCACAATTTAAAATGATTCTGCTCTAAGTCAAAGAGATGAATAATATATCAATTCTTTCTTAATCTTTGAAGAACATCAAGGATATCTGTTAAATGGCTAAATTAATTATAGCCTGAGAACATCGGTGGCATTAGAGAATATTATTTAGGAAAATACAGGAATGTATGGGAGCATTCTAAATATCATGCGGCTTTTGAGTCTTCAGGGAAAAACACTGTGAGGAAATAAATCAATCTCATTACAGAATTGTCTTGAGAGAAACCTTTCCTTTATGTGAAATGTTCAATAAAGAACACTTCTCATGATTTCAATACCCACGCTCCATGCAATAAATAGAAAATAGGCTCAGAATTGCTTATTATAGACCAATAGGTGGCTTACCTGGGGTCACAGAGAAATTTGGTTTTCTCTCCTTCTTCTCTCCAGATAAGCCATTCTCGAAAAGAAGGGTGGACAAACATACGAGTCATGTCTCTGCGCTTGATCAGAAACATGGAGAGGTTCTCCATTCTCTGCTGGAAGTCCTCCCATTCTAGAGTGCCGTCAATGCTACCAGCATTGATGGCCTGGAAGATATGTTCATCAGTCAGTGGGTGGAGAGAGGCCACTGCCACATTCAGGAGAGGCATCACCCGGTCAAAGGAAGACTGGGTTGGGAACTTCATATTGCACTGGAGTAAATAAACTTCAGAGAGTGAAACAGGAACGACTTTGTAGCTAGAGCTCTTTAACACTAGGTAGCCTTTCTCTATGAGGTCAAATGTGAGCTTCAGATACAGATAAGACCCTTGACTGAGGGTCTTGAGATGAGAACTGAGTTTGCCAAACGTAGTGTTGTCCATTTTGCCATTAAGTGAAATGTTATTCTGGATCTCAGAGCTGCTGTGTATCCGGTGCAGGATGTAAGCCTGCAGGTCCTGGTCTATGGCTTCATTCTCTTCTAGTCGATCCAAAAAAATCCTATGGAAAGGCAGCAGCTTGGTAATTTCCTAAAACAGAGAGAGAGAGAGAGAGACAGAAAGACCTTCAGTTTTCCTTAACTCTAATGATACACTATGGGGTCCAAAAAAAACTTATGCTGAACTTCCAAGTGGCCAAAGAAAAGAAAGAAACGTGCTCAACTATTAGTACCTAAAGATTAAAACAAATTAGTTGCACAAGAGAAACACGACTTTTCCTAATATTGAGACTTAAGATAATTTTTTATGGGTTTCATAAAGAACACTTTAGGAGTGATTTAATGGTCAGTATTTTAATAACACTTTTAAAAGAAATAGAAACAGAAAATGGAGCTCTATATAACTTTTTTTGTTGTAACTTTCTTCAGTGTAAACATAGCATAATGTCAAAGTACGATTAAGTAAAAAATAAAAGTGGCTTTCTAACCTTTCTAATAAAATGACAGCATTTTAATGTAGGCCTTTTGGAGCTGCCTTAGCTCAAAGGAATACTTCTAATGGTGGAAAGCTTCGTACTTTGCTGATGTGCTTGGAAATTACATTGGGGAAAGGTGGTAGGTGACAGAACTTTGTAGTGACTCTTATGCTCGGATTCCATCTTATCTGTTCACAGATTTTGCTCCTGTAAGTATCGCCTGCATCAATTTCTTCTCTCCTACTGGATCATGCAGACAAATGACCCCATAATTCTGCCCTCCAGCTACAGTCCTATATCTTGTTCCTACTGTTAGCAAAATGTTACATGTAAGTTTTCTCTATGCACTATATCTAATTCCTCCCTTCCCTTTCTCTCCTTCATTTGCTGCAATCAGGCCTCAACCCCATCTCTTCACTGAAATGGTTCTTGTCAAGGTTACCAGTAACCTTCACCTTACCAAATCCAATAAGCAAGTTGCAGTTCTCATGTCCCTCAGCCTCTCAGCAGTATCTGACACAGGTGATCACACTTTTCTCCTTGAGTCACTTTCTGCAACTTGCTTCCATCGCATGTTCCCTCTTAGCACACAGGCCACTCCCACCCAGGCCTTTCCCTGGCTCCTCTTTTATTTCTCAGTCCACGCCGGGATCAGGTCTCCATTCTTCTCTCTGATCTAGCCACTCTCACTTCCTAGAACAGTTTATTTGGTCTCATTGTTCTAAATACCATCTATATGCAGGTGATGCCTAACTTTATGTTTCCAACTTAATCATCTCCCCTGAGCTCTCACCTTTTATCTCTATTAAACATTTGCACTTGGATGTTTCATAGACAACCTTAATGTAACCAAATCAGAACTACTGAATTTTGCCCCCTTCCACAAGACCTCCCATGCAAAAACTGGTATTAACATCGACCCTACCACCAAATCGTAGGAGGTATCTGTGATCTTTCTCCTTTCTTCAAATTAGCATTTATCCACTTGCTCAGCAAAAACCCATGACTCATTCTTGAATCGTCTCCCTAGCTCATAACCACGTCATTCAGCCCGTCGTCATGTCCTTCTGATTCTCCTTCACAATTCTGTCCAAATGTGAGCACTCCACAGGGTCTACACCATTACCACTCTAGTCTAACTTAGCCACCATCATCTTTCACCTGTACTTCTGCTTCCATTCTTGATCCCCTACATTTTATTATCTACACAGCCAGCAGCCAAAGAAATCTTTTAAAAAGGTAAATAAGATCTCACCACTTTAAAAGGCTCCTTGAAAAAGTCTTTGCCATCTGCCCTATCTAAAATAACTATCACCCCCATTTATTGCTTTACCCTATGTTATTTGTCCTCACAGCACTAACACTACTTACAATTTTAATGTTTGTTTATTTATTTATTGTTTGTTTGTTTGTGTTCTTCACTAGAATATAAGCTTCATGAGGGCAGGGATCTTGTGTCTTGTTCACTGTTGTGTATACTCAACTCCTAGAAAGTGCCTGACATACTTAAGAAGTGTTTGTGGAAACAATGAATAATCAATATCAGGGTTCATTTTTTTAAGACCTATGAATTATTTCACTGTCAGAGCAGAATAAAAATAATTTTTAAAACTTCTTGGTTGAAGTGAGTGAAGTATCTGGGAAGTTATTACAGGTCTTAATTTATGAAGACACTGAAATTTGAACTTTGTAGATTAATAGGTATAGTACTTTTCCTATTCTTTGGTATAGCTGAAAAATTAAAGTCATCTGCTCTACCAAGTCATAGTTAAAATATCTTTTCCAATTACACATGGAATTATGTAAAACTATAAATGATGACATCTCCTAAGTATACGTGTAGTACAACTAGTCAGGGACTGTGTTCCTGGAAGTTTATTTTATTCATTCTTCATCTTTAACAATCAAGCTACTGACCTATAATGGTAGATTACAGAATTTTTAGTTGTACAGATGCATTTATGTTGAGTCCCCCACATTCTGTAGTTCATATTACTTTGAGATTAATTACAAACATCTGCAAGATGGTAGGCACTATTATAAGTATAGTTTTTGATCAAAGAAGGCAGCAAAGCTAATGGTCAATGTATAGGAACAATACTAAGTGCCTGGGAAAAGGAAGAAGTAGGGAGCCAGGACTATTTTCTGTACATTAGCAGTTGTTATGAGGGGGCTGCATCGAAATACAGTAAATCCTTACTTAACATTGTTAATAAGTTCTGTGATTTTAAGCAAAACAAAGTATAACCAAAACCATTGTTACCATAAACTAACTGATATAAACAAGAGTTAAGTTCCTATGGCATCTCATCACTGTTATAACGAAATAATGTTGAATGAAACAACAATGTTATTCGAGGACCCGCTGTAGTGGAATGGGTGTATAACCTGTGAGATTTTAATGTTCATCGAAAGAGGCGATGGTTAGGGGAGAAAAGGCTGAGAAACTGTGTTCTAAACCAAGTGTGAATACGTAAAGAATGGGAGATACCAACTCAGCCACAGTGAGAATGGTAGAGAAGGTAAAGTCATGTACGCTTAGCCCATGTCTTTACGGGCTCAGTTTCACACTCCTAGTCCTTCTTCCAGGTCCTTAAGTGACCAGTGAGTGAATAGGAACTTAAAAAAAAATCTTATCTCTTAGCTGTAGTTTAATCTAAAGCCTTAACATTGCCGATATTTCCTAGAGGAAGGCACATAAAAAAAAATGTCTGCCTTCACGTTATAGAAAAGTTGTTCAAGTGGAAGCAGAGGGAGAAACTAGAAAACCTGACTCTAGACTGTAGACCGAATTGACTTTTGTGTGGCAGTAAATGATAAAATATACATAAGATAAAAGTTAAACAGTAAATTCGAGTGTTAGGGACTCTGCATTGCTGTCTGTCCTCAGGACAAAATCTAGAAAAATGGACTTTCTTTTCATGCTGTTTCGAAGGATACTTTATCAAAATTTATCCAGAGCAACGGGAATGGGAATCTGAGTGAAGAGAGTCATACATAGAGAATGTTCTCTCTAGATCATATTTCTTACTCTCAAGATATGCTCTTTGGGAATTATTCTTGCTAGGAATTATTCTAGGGCTCTAGGACATGGCAGAGGTTTAGAAAAGCTCATCACTAAAGGAACAAGGAACCAGAACTTTTTCAGCTTAAGCACTCGTCAAGGGAAATAATTTATGGTCCAAATGCAAACACATACCTGTAAACTGGTCCTAACTGTTACAATTAGTTTGAGCCAGGAAGGAAATTTTCCAATCATTTTACTCAGAAATGATACAATTGTATCCCCATAATCCGGTTTGTGAAATTCTGCTTCATTTAATCCATCAATTAAGATGATGAAATCTTCATCTGGAATTTTTCTCTCTGAGATAGAAAGAAACAAATTACTTAATAATTACCAAGTGGATAGTGAATTCTTTTGGGTCTTTGATTTAAGTATATGTTTGGAAAAAAATATTAGAAAAGGTCTTTTGTTTCTTTACTAAATGCTCAAGGTGCATAATTAATTATAAGGACATGGAATAATTCATTCAATGAATTCACTGTTTTTTATCACATGTGAAAGCTTTGTCACATATATATGAAGTGTATATATCATCATCATAATTTTCCCCACGTTATCAGATTTGAGACAGACTGAGCATTGCATTCATATGAGAATTTGCACATGGCAATTCATTTTTTCTCTTATACATGACAAGGCTGAAAAGAATTTGTTTATTTTTTTCCTAACTGATAGCATGTTCCTTTGGGAATTCTCCCCTCCCCCCTCCCCCCACCCCAAAAGGGTTTAATTTGAAGTCTAAAGTAGTATATAGACTACATTTGCATGTATAGTGGGAAGGAAGAAATGGAGAAACAGAGAAAAGGAATTCTGGCCAACAGACAGATCTGAACTAGCCAGGTCGGATCAAACAATCTCACGGAACTAGTAGCCTCCTAGACTATCCCTAGGATAGCTTCAATGAGGCCAGACCCATGCATGATTTTCCCAAGGGAGTAGTCATGTGGGGAAGATAAATACCTGTCCTTTTGTATCCAGCTCCCTCCTGGACTATACTATCTAAATTGACAAAATCAGTTTATCTTTAGGACTGTAGAAGAAGGGTTGGTGAGATTTCTTGCTTCCACTCTCATTATATGCTTACTGATTTTTAAGCTACATTGAACAAGGAGGTTAAAAATCCCCAGGCTGAATAACATTTTCATATAAATGAACTGTGGGTAACAAGTAAAAATTACTGGTTAATAGGATCTTATAGATTCTGAAGGGAGGAAGGCAGTGGGAAGAGAGAAAGAAGTCACTGGATGCCTGAATTGAGAAACAGGTTATATCTGAGGAGGAATAATATGAAGCTGGGGACAGAAGGAAAAGTCTACAGACTTCTGTGCAAGACTGGCCTCTTGTAGCCTTTTAAAGAATCAAGACCAACTGAAACTACATAAATTGGTTTCACATTTGAAAATATGTAGTTTTTTTTAATATGATTAAGAGGACTTTGTATTTCCCCACTAAAGTACAAACTTTATATAAAGGAATTTAATTTCAATATCCTAAGTATTATAAGTCAGTTCTCAAATGATGAAGAGTTTTAACCATTACTTTCATCTAGTGCCTTTTTAGAAAGAGAAATGAACTAGGATTCTAGCTCGAACCATTAACAATGATTATTAATGAAATGGCATTTTATATGATACAGTACTAAGAAAACACATTCTTCCTTTAGGGAGTCTAAAGAATTAAGGAAGCGAGAGAAGTTGCTTGGCACTAACTGGGATTTACCCTTATGACTGGGGGCTCCTATGTTTTTGATTTTGAGGACCTTGGCTCCCTTAAGCATAACTGTGTCTTTAATTTCCATGGTGGAATTTTCCAGTTGCATTCCACTGGGCAGATATAACAGACCAATCCCTTGTTGCTGAGCACTGCTACCTACCCCCACCAGTGGTGTGCTGGAGCCATCCTGACTGTTCAAGAAAGCCCACTGCAGTATTTTCAAGAGCTAGTTGTTAAGCAGTTGGTAGCCTGCAAATGGCCAAGGTGGGGATATTTATTTATGCAGTGGAAACCCGCAAACCTTAGGAGCCCTCCTCTGGCAGCTGGCTGTTAAAAATTTACCAGCACATCACTGTCTCCACCATTTCAATTATACCTCCTTTAACTTCACCCAGGCTGCTTCATAAGAAAGCCATGATTTTCAAGTGGAGAAAAAAGTTGATGATAATGCATATATTCAGATCTTCTTCGGGAAAAACGTTTCAAACACATTCTTAAGCATAAAGATCAAGAACATGCTCTAAATTGTGATCCACACAAAGTAATTCAATGGCTAATAAAATTAAATTTTTGTTTGCATAAGTTCCCAGTAGAGTATATTATTCATCTTATGAGTTAAGTAGACAATATATCATGTTTTTTTAAAAAAATATGTGCCCCACTTAAAATTATATCGTTCTAAATCTTTTTTTCTTATCCTTCCCTTCCCTTCCCTTTCCTTCCTTCCCTTCCTTCTCTCTCTCTCTCTCTCTCTCTCTCTCTCTCTCTCTCTCTCTCTCTCTTAAAGATTCCCTTCCTTTGAAGGAGTTACTTAGAAGTCATCTATATCACAGGTGGTATGAGGTGTCAAAAAACATTTCATCTGTTAAGAAATAAGGATGGCATGTGTATCTAAAGATATATTCTTTAGGATTCAGAAGAATAAATGCTAAGAATTTCCAAATGGTTACTAATATTGCAAAACGATAAGAACTAGTCCTAAAAAATTTCCTTTTCTAAACGATGAAGTTTCTCAATTATCAACTTCAGAAGTGAGGCCTGAATGATCTTTAGACTTTGCCTATCAAATGCAACCAGCCTTGAAAGAATGCTCCTGCATGTTTATTTTCAAACTTTTGTAAGTTATTTAAATACACACTCGGTAGCTTTAAAAAGATTTTACAGACTAATGACAATTTTTTTAAAAATTGGAGACCAACAAAGGATTGCATATTTTGCCACATAAGAACATTTAAAGTAAAACTACTATCCACTATCACCATTGTTTCATAGAATAAAAGATATGCTAACATTAAAAAAGTAGGAGAGGCATAATTTATTTAACTTTAACTACATGTACATGCAGAACTACAACTATATCCACACAAATTCTAGGCTATTTCTCTTTTCTTATTCCATCATGGACGAATGAAAATCTCAAATGGAGTGCCCCTTAGGAGCCACCGTTCTGGCTGGCCAGTCCCTGGGAAGGTTTCCCAAGCCCCTTAACCTTTGTTTTTAATCCTTTGTAAATACAGGGATTTTTTTCACCAGGGATTCCCCGTGCCCTCACTTACATGTATTCTTAAATGCTTGAACTGCCTTCTTAGTAGTCCCATCCTAAGACTCTACCTAGGTACCTGAGAGAAATAGCAATTATGGAGACTACGAGAGAAGAGATGGTAGCTAGTGCCAACCTAAAGTCAAAAGTGAATCCTAGTGCATGAGATCTTATGATTGGTGTATTGTACAGAAATTATCAAAAGTGAAAAAAAGACTCATATCAGACAACATTTTTGTTCAGAAAGCTGCGCATGAGAATTATCTTCCTTTTAGTCGTGAGAACAATTTAGCATCTCCTTTCATTTCAAATTGGTGGCTGAGAAACTTCACTGTACAGAAAATATGCTTACAAATATTTGTGGATAAATTCCAAGATTTAAAAAAGTTTAGAGTACGGTAAAGCAAATAGGTAGTAGAAATACAGACAGAGGTTATCAAAGTTGAGAAGAAAAACTTTGATATCTGTGTAACTAGTACAGAGGCACAATAACTAATAACTAGTAATTTGAAATAACTGAAGATGGTGGCCAGGGGAATGGAAATTATAATCAATTGTTCTTATGAGTGTCTCCAAAACCCCCGAGAAAGGTAAATAAGTCTCCCGGGAATCAACAGGATTGCTCAGGAAATCGCATTCTTATTCAAGTCTTTTTCTTTGGCTTCCAGCATTGATGAAACATTGTTGGGGGGTGGGTTAGAGACAGGTAAAAGAGATGGCTATGCTTTAGTATAAGAAAACTGTATTATATTTAAAAATGAAAATGGGAATTTTTACAAAGAAAGGAGGAAGTAGCAATTCCTGTAGGAATTTTTATTTTTTCAAGTAAAATCTTTTATCTGTGCTATGGGACATTTAGTTTGGGTATGTGATTAAAAAAATCATTTTTATAACACGACCCAGGTGAACTTGGGCTCCAACGCTTTCACCTTTCACCTTTTTTGCACCTCATCTGTACCTTTGTGGAGATTCTCCAGGGGCTCCAGGACTCCCCTCCGGAAGGAGGCCATGGGGTCTTGAACACAAGACCTAAGGCTCAGCATGCTCTGTAGGTGAGGCTCCCGAAGAAGCTGCTCCCGATAGGCCGCCAGTTGAGGTGAGCGGCAGAGAAGGGCAGCAACGTTGTGGACAAATTCTGGCACCAAGCAGGTGTAGGCATTATCTGCCTGGCAATAGTGATAGGCAACCACCTACCAAAGAAAGATGACAATGCAGACAGGTTGATCAGTAGCAAGAACAACAGCCACAGTTATTATATGATCATTCTCTAACATGGTCTTCTATCTCCTCATTCCTCAACTTTACAAGTAAAAATAAAAGCTGCTAACTCAGAAACTGCCTGATATATCTAAGATCAGAAATTTGATACAATATTTCTATTGTATACATATGCTATGCTAATTCACAATTAAAATTTGTAAATACAAATTGAGTTTTCCCTCTGGATCATAAGAAATAAAAAGCAAGCCTGAGAATAAATACTTACATTAATCTCTATAATATTTATTCAGCATGGAGCAGTATAGGAAAGAGTTAATCTTATAACAAAACATTAGGAATAAAACAATCACAGAAAAACTATGTTAGTTTCAACACATATGCTGATGTCATCATTTTTGATGTCATCAAAATTATAGCTGTGTTATAAGCAGCTTTATAAAAAGTAAAATAATTTAGACTTGAGAATTATCATTCAATATTTTCTGAATACCTTGAGAGAAGAGAATCAAAATTAGATAACAGGAAGACGGAAAGGAGTGAGATTTTTGTTAGATGCAGGTCTTAAATTCAAAGAACTTAGAAAATGTTATGAGTCTTAGTATCATCCATGGGCTGCCTGGCTGGAACCCAGAGTTTTAAGCTCTGTTCTGTTTCAATTTGCACAGAGCTCACTCTTTGCCTCAGTGACAACTGTAGAGGATGATTTTAATCTAGATCACTTTGTTAGCTCATTAGTACGCACTAAAGTGATGGGATTGTGTAGATAACATGAAATTGGCAGGGAGATTCGGCTTGAATGCATGGAAAGCACTTGGCATGGTGCTCAGCACATACTATGTGCAAAGTAATGTTAGCTGCCCCATCATCATTGCCCTCCTCCTCCTCTTCCTCTCCATCATCATCATCATTGACATCATCAAGGTTCTGTATACTCATTTGCAGCTAATGGCTTTGTGCCTATCGGCATTTGAAATTTTCACTAGAAGCATTCATAAACCATTGGGACTCCAGCTCGTCAAACATCTCTCAGAGAACAGAGTCAGCTACTAAAGTATTTTGTTTTGTACAGACTCCTAATTTGTAAGTATCCTAGCTCTTTAATGCTGGAAATGTCACTGTAAAAAAAAATACCTGAAATCCTTCTCATTAAGCATAAAAATAACTGAACAATACAGGTAATGTTACTACACATATAAATCCGAGGACAGGAATTGCTTGTGAGTGAAGCAATGATATTTGAGCGCAATATGAAATCAGAAACAAGAAGTTATACTAAAAAAATCTCCACTCTTTCCTTTAGATAAATTGGTCATTACTTTATTACCTATCTTAAGCACAGAGTAAGGAACCCAAAGAAAAAAACCTAGCAACAATTGATCTGTCCTCTCAATGAACAGTGAATGTCAGTGGTTATGTACACATGGATACAAATCTCTACTTTATAAAAAGCGAACAGCAAACCTCTGAATCAATATGAACTTTCATCATATTTTACCTCAGTTGATCCCACAGCTCAAGGAGAAACATAGCTGAGCATACCAGCTAACTTACTCTTCACCTAAAGTAATGGGATTAAGTTTGAAGAGAAAAATTCTGAAATTTAGGAAGAGGGTTCTTTTACTGATTTCATTAAAAATCATCTGTGCTCTTGGCTGAATGAGGTTTTATCCACCAAGGTTAGATAACATGACTAAAGTTGCTACCTTTCTTTTAATTTTAAATATTTCTTTGGCATTCCAAATATAAAGTCGTGATTCCTTTGTAGAATTCAGGCAGAAAGATCATTCAACATCTTTATGAAATCTGCACTGTGGCTCAAAATAGGTTATTTACTAGACATTTCAAAGTAGTTACGTACATGAACATATAACCTGTGAAAAACATTTGGAACTTCCCGAATATTGTTGACTGATGTTATCTACAACTTTTCCTACGTATACAAGTAGGAAACAATTCTGGGAAGGCAGTTTTTTCCTTCAGTCTCTCATTGTACCAGTGTTCAGTGATGGATATTAGATCACCTCCTATAGCTCTGAGGAAGTCATCATGACCGCCCATGCTCAGTCACTATTATTCCAACTTCCTGGAAATGGTTCCCAATCAGTCCACTCTCGGTATATCAGCAGGTAAAACCTTTGTCTCTCCTCAGTGAATTCTTGTTTCTCACAATGACCTGGTGAAATTTCATTTTCAGCTATGTCTTTCTTATATTATTAATTTTTACATCTCAAGTTTTTCTCATGTTAAATTCCAAAACTTTAAAAACATGTTATTTATTGGTATATAATATTATATTAAAATGATTCTATCCAAAATATATTTGATATGACCAGAATCGTATTAATTCTTTGAAGAAGATAGTGAGTACATTTTAAGATTACTTCTGTGAGGGTTAAAAAGAAAAGAGGGAAGTCTGTAGGATATATAGACAAAAGAAAAGACTGGAGGTCAGTATAGCCTTGGGTATAAAAAGCTTAATCCTCATTCAAAAGCCCTAATCAAATGATTGAATGGCAGCAAATCTGTCAGCCTTGTGTTAAAAGTCCCAGGCCTTCACTCTCCAAAGACCATTTTCTACTTCAAATGAATACTGACAGAATTAATCTAATCTCACATAAAAAAAAGGCAGCTTTGACTATTTGGAATTCATTTGGACATAAAAATTTAATTTACATAATGACTGGCATTTGTATCAGTTAAATTCTAATGTTGCAATTGCCCTTCCTTTAGGCCTGCACTCATATTCTTAATCCATGTCTCCTTTTCATCACTCCTTATTTTTTGGGAAAATACTTTAAACATTTTTCAATTATAGTCGACATACAAGAGTATATTTGGTTCAGGTGTACAACATAGTGATCTGACATTTACATAATTTACCAAGTGAGCACCCGGATAAATTTAGTACTCACCCATCTGAAACCATACATGGCTATTATAGTATTATTAATTATATTCCTTATGCTGTACTTTACATTCCCATGACTATTTTGTTACTATCAATTTGACTTTTTAATCTCTCCCCCTTTTTTCACCCACCCACCCTAAACCCTATCCCATCTGGCAACCATCAAAATGTTCTGTCTCTATGAGTTTGTTTCTGTTTTGTTTATTTTGTTCCTTAGAGTCCACATATAAGTGAAATCATATGGCATTGTCTTTCTCTGTCTGACTTACTCCACTCAGCACCATACTCTCTAGGTCCATCATGTTGTTGCAGATGGCAAAACTTCATTCTTTTTTATGGCTGAGTAATATTCCTTTGTATATACGTACCACCTCTCCTTTATCCATTCATCCACTGATGGACAGCAAGGTTGCCTCCATATCTTAGCTACTGTACATAATGCTGCAATGAACATATGGATGCACATGTCCCTTTGAAGTAGTGTTTTGGGTTTCTTTGGATAAATATCCACAAGTGGGATTACTGGGTCCTTCTTTGTCTCTTGTTACAGCCTCTGTTTTAAAGTCTATTTTGTCTGGTATAAGTACTGCTATCCCAGTTTATTTATTATTATTATTATTTTTTGGTTTCGAGTTTCATGAAATTTCTTTTTCCATCCCTTTACTTTCAATCTGTGTGTCTTTTGATCTGAATAGAGTCTCCTGTAGGCAGCATATGTAAGGGTCTTGTTTTCTTATCCATTCAGCCACCCTATGTCTTTTGATTGAGGCACTTACTCCATTTATAGTTAAAGTAATTATTGGTAGATATGTAATTATTTCTATTTTATTACTCATACATTTAAAATAATTATTGGTAGATATGTAAGTATTGTTATTTTATTATTCATACATTTAAAGTAATTATTGGTAGATATGTAATTATTGCTATTTTATTATTCATATTTTTCATCTTTTCTTCTTAAAGAAGTCCTGTTAACATTTCTTGTAATACTGGTTTGGTGGTGATGAGCTTCAGCTTTTTCTTGTCTGGGAAGCTCCTCATCTGTCCATAGCTTCTAAATGACAGCTTTGCTGGGTAAAGTAATCTCAGTTGTAGGTCCTTGCTTTTCATCACTTTGAATATTTTGTGCCACTCTTTTGGCCTGCAAAGTTTCTGTTGAGAAATTAGTGGCAGTCTTATGGGAGCTCCGTGCTTTTCTCTTGTTGTTTTTAAGATTCTTTGTCTTTTGCCTTTGGCATTTTAATTATGATGGGTCTTGGTGTAGGTCATCACCGCTTCTTGAACACCCTCATCACCACCTGACGGACTTCCTACTCAGCACATCCCTTTCAACACTTTATTTGGCTTTCAGTATTTCTAGGAACCTGGAGGCTCAGTGTAAATAACTACTTTCTCTTTCTTTTCTCCTGTTCCTCAGCACTGACTCTAATCCTCGCCCTGGGACTGAAAGCTAAGAACAGCTCCCAGACTTGAGTTCTGCCTCAGTAGTTTTCCAGCTTGGAGCTCTATCCTCCTATTTTTTTTTGGCAGTAGTATTTCTATTTTATTTAACTTTTTATTTTGAACTAATTTTAGATTTATAGAAATGTTGCAAAAGTAGCACACAGAGTTTCCCTATATCCCTCACCAGGCTTCTCCGATTATTAACATCTTATATAAACACTGCATAATTATCAATACCAGGAAACAATACTGGCACAATACTATTAATTAAAGTCCTTATTCAAATTTTGCCAGTTTTCCACTGGTGTCCTTTTTCTGCTCTAGCAGTCTATCAAGAACCCCATATTGCATTTACTTATTATTTCTCCTTAGACTCCTGCAGTTTGTAAGAATTCCTCAGTGTCTGCCTTTTATGACTTTGACACTTTTGAAGAGTACTGATCATCATTTTGTCCACTGCCAGCTAGTTTGTGTTTGCCTGTTTTCCTCATAATCCAACTGAGACTTTTTGGCAAGAATACCACGATGTTGACATGTCTTGTCACTGGTGATGCTGACCTTGATCACCATGGTTTCTCTACTGTAAAGTTACTATCATCTTTCCCTTTGTAGTTAATAAATATCTTGGGGTAGATACTTTGAGATAATGCATATCCTGTTTTTCCTCAAACTTTTGCTCACTAATTTTAGTATCCATCAGTGGATCTTGTCTGTAACAGTTATTACTGTGGTGTTTGCCTAATGGTGATTTTCTATTTCCCTCTTTCCTTTTACATTTATTAAGTGGAATTCTATTGGAACAAAGAGCTGGCCTTTCTTCTTCATTTATTTACTTGACTGACTTAATAAATATAGTCTTATTTTATTCCATGGGTTATAATTTAATACTAGATTTATTTTGTTGCTCACTTTGTTCCAACTTTAGTCATTAGGAGCTCCTTCAGGTCGGCATCTGTGTTCTTTCAAGAAGCCTCTAACTTTTTAAAAGCACTTTCTTGATTTCTGGGACTATAAAATGTTCCAGGCTCATTTTATATTTACCCTGCTCCAGACCTGACATCATTTACTTCTCGAGAGCCTTGGTTCTGTTTACTGGAGAATGGTGTTTAGAAGACAAGATCTGAGCAGTAGGTGTACTTATTGCTAATGAAGTACAATTGCTTTGGGGCCCTCTCAAAGGACAGAGCTAGGAAATACATGTATGTATACTAACTCACACATAAACATCCATCTATATTTCTGTATCTATCTCTATATCAATAGATATACCTCTATTGTCTGTCTGTCTGTCTGTCTGTCTATCTATCTATCTATCTATCTATCTATCTATCTATCATCTATCTATCTATCATCAATCATCTTTTTTAAACTATGAGTATATACTGATTCCTCGGATTTCTATCCAATGTCATCTGGTTCATTTTAGACTTCTCTTTCCTCATTTGTAACTTCTTTCTCCAACAATGAGAAACTAGGCTTTGTAATTTACAATGTATTTACTTATTCACTCAGTTCTAGTACATACATGAAGAATTTTCAGAATTGTTAATACATGCATGTGAGAAACACATTTATTAACTAGATTACAGCATTTATGTACATTTCCTTTTGTCTTTAGCCTTATAGTATTCACTTAAGATATTGTTTTCCAAACTTAGTTAAGTTAGCCTTTTTTTTTGTTTCTCTGCCTTCTTCCATGTGGTTATGCTATTTATTTGTAATACAGTTGGGTTCTTTTGCGAGTGTCTGCATTCCATTTTGGGTCCCCCCCACATCTGGTTGGTTTTAACTATTTTGGGGTATGTGAAACATTAGTATGTTCCTGAGTCAGACCTATACAAAAAGATATAGACGAAGAAATATCACTCCCTCTTCATCCCGGTACATCATTCCCATTAACCAAGTCTATCCATTTCTTTCCCATCCATCTGCTTTAGACAACCAATGTCTTTTCTTTCTGGTTTCCCCTTCCTGTATTTCTTTCGCACAAATAAGCAGGTACATGTGTATTTCCTTATACCACTTCCTTTCTTACATGAAAGTTGGTATCCCATAGGTATTCTTCTGCACTTTCCTCCCCACCTAAGTGTACATCCTGAAAATCACAAAGATCTTCACTCTTTTTATAGCTGCATAGTACCCTGAGCGGATGTACTATGGTTTATTTAGCTTCTATGTACATTTAGATTGTTTCCAGTATTTCACATTTATAAACAAAGCTGCAATGAATAACCCTATGCATAACATATTTTTGTATCATTTGAGATGCATCTTCAGGGTAGATTTCTAGAAATGGGATGCTGGGTCAAAAGGTAAGTGTATATAAAGTTTTGTTAGCTGTTGTCCAATCTCCTTACAGAGGGGTTGTACCAATTTTCATTCCCATTAGTATGAGGGTGTCTGTTTTCTAACAGCTGCATCAACAGAATGTATTTTTATAAAGTTTTTTTCCAGTCTGATAGGTAAAAAGGATATCTCAGTGTTGTTTTCATTTGCATTTCTCTAACTGTGAGTTGGAACATGCTTCCAAATGTTTGAGGACCATTTTAATCTCATTCTTGTGAACTGTCTGTTAGTCTTTTCCCCATTTTTCTGTCATGTTTTTGGTCTTAAGTTCTTTAAAAATAAAGGATCTGTGGTATATGTTATGAATATTTTCTCTCATTTTTTTTAGTTTTCTTCTGACATCTTTTGTTGTTATGAAACATTTTTTAATGTAGTTAAATTTATCAACTTTTTTTCCTACTCCTCTATTCTTAGATCTTAGAAAGCCTTTTCTTTAACCAAAGAAAGAGGAAGTCACTCATGTTTTCCTCTGTTATTTGTCTGGTTTTATTTTTTTACATTTAGATACCTAATCCATTCAGAATTTATTCTTGTTCATGGTGTGAGATATGGATTAATTTTATCCATATGGCTACTTAGTTGTCCCAGCACCATTTAATTAAAAAGTTTATTTTTACCCTAGTGTTCTGAGATGCTGATTTTTTTTTTTTTCATATACTAAGTATCCATATGTATTTGGGTCTAATTCTGAACTTTCTATTCTACTCCACTGGCCTATTAGTCTATTCATGCACGAGTACTGCACTGTTTTGATTATAAAGGTTTTATAGTATGCTTCCATGTCTGGTAGGCAGAGCTCTATCATTTATTTAGTTGTAGGAAAGCACTGGGTAATGTTTAACTTTGTAATAATTTTAGACCTAAGTAGCTGCATCCCACAGATTGTTGCTAATCAGATCACTGATTAGCAAGGAGGTGAGGACTAATACCAAATACAAATTTTCAGGAAAAGTGACTATTTTATTTAGTTCATCTGCAATTCCTAGAGAAGTAGGTCTGGTACAGTATGATAGGCCAAGTGCATTTAATCCAGAGTTTATGAAACTCTGTTTCAGAGAACTGGTTGAATTTTAAACTCTTCACCGAGATTTTGGGCATATGAATCTGCTTCTAATTTGATCTAATAACTTGGTTGGAAACCATTATTATGAATAAGCACTCAGTTGAATGCCCATGATTTCCTAATAGAAAATATATCCTTCAGTATATATTAACTGAACTTTCATTATATGCAGACATATAATAACCTGCATGACCTTCACAGTCTAGCAAGAATGAGAGACAATTAAACAAGTGATAATAATAGTTAATGAGCACTATGAGATAGAGGTTCCTCAAAAAATTAAAAATAGAACCACCACGTGATCTGGCAATTCTACTTCTGTAAAAGGAAATCACTATCTTGAAGACATATCTGCATGTTCACTGCAGCATTATTTACAATAGTTAAGACATGGAAACAACATAGGTGTCCAGAACTGGATGACTGGATTAAGAAACTGGGATATACATACATAATGAAATATTATTTGGCCATAAAAAGAAGAAAATCCTGCTATATGTGACAACATGGATGGAGGGCATTATGCTAAGTGAAATACAAGTCAGACACAGAGAGACAAATCTTGCATAATCTCACTTGTATGTGGAATATAAAAAAAGCGGAACTCATAGAAACAGAGAAGACTGGTGAGGCCAGAGGCGGGGGGTCAGGGGTGAGGGAAATGGTGAAGGTGGTCCAAAGGTACACTTCCAGTCATAAGATAGATAAGTTCTGAGGATATAATATACAGCATGGTGAGTACAGTTATTAATACTATATTATATATTTGTAAGTGGCTAAGAGAGATCTTAAAAGTTCTCATCATAAGAAAAAATTCTGTAACCATGTGAGGTGATGGATATTAACCAAGCTTACTGTGGTCATCACTTTGTAATATATACATATATCAAATATCTATGCCGTACATTTTTAACTAATACAATGTTTTATGTCAATTATATTTCAATAAAACTGGGGGGGGGCACTCTGAGAAAGGAAATACAAGGTGCTGGGACAACGCACAAAAGGGCATCTAAATAAGTAACTTGGGGAGCCAGGGGAGGCTTCTTAAAAGAAGTAATATTTCAGCTAAGATCTAAAGAATGAGGAGGAGTGAACTGAGGCCGTAGCAGTGTTCCAGGCTGAGGAAAACAGTATGTGTGAAGGGCCTCAGGCATTCAAGGAATTTAAATCAATTTTAGTGCGGCTACGGTGTGAGTGACTGGGGATTGGCGGGAGATAAGACAGAACAGGGGTTTTCAACAGGGGTGGCTTTGCATCCTAGGGGACATCTGGCATTGTCTGGAGATTATTCTGGTCATTATGACTGAAGGTGGGGTGGGGGGAATGCTATTGGGTAGTGGACAGAGGCCAAGGATGGTTCCAAATATCCCACAATAAAGGGACAAAAGCCCTCCCATCCAAGCAAAGAACTATCTGGCACAGAATGTCAGGAGTGTTAACACTGAGAAACCCTGGGCTAGATGTAAAAAGTAAAGGTCCATTCATTATAGTTCGTATGGTGTTTTTAAAAGTGAGTTTGGATTTCATTCAAGCGCAGCGAGGAGACATTTACAGGTTTTAAGTAGCAAAAACAGATAAATATGTTTTAGAAAGATTACTCAGGCATTAGTATAGAGAATAGACTATTCATTCATTTAACAAATATTTACGTGCCAGGCACTGTGCTAGGAGCTAAGGAAACAATGGTGAACAATAATTTAGACACTGATCCATTCTAGTAGAAGAGACAGATAAAAAACACTGAAATTGACAAACAAGGTTGTTTCCTATATTCGGTATCCTGAATGTAGATGAAATCTGCGTTTATTAACTCAGTGTTAATTCTTAGAGGATAGAAGCCCTAGACAAGTTTTATGAAACATCATCTATAGGTCATTTGTTTAGTTTGGATCTCATTTCTCCTAAAATGTAGATCATTCTAAAACACAAAATTTTACAGTATAAACTTAAATCTTATAGTATATACTTATATCGTTAAGCATAAGCTTTAAAATGTCCCATCTTTAGTTGCAAACAGGTGGATTTATGTATTTTGCTAAGGAAGAAATAATCATGAAATTTAAAATATGTTCCTTCAGTAAGTGTAAATAACCACTAATTTCCTGCTAACAATATTTAACATTTTCCAAATATTAAACATAAATGTCTTGAGCTTTCTTCTCTTGATGAGAGAGATTAATGAGTGACAACGTGGTGAGACTTAATTCTCCGAGCTCTTTTTAGCACTCATCACCATCTGACATATATATATATTCATTTGTTTACTGGTCTTCTTCCATCACGACAATGTGGGCTACATAACATCAGGGATTGTGTCTGTTTCGCTGACTGCTTTAACATCAGACTTGTATTACAGGAGGTCCTAACACATATTCTAAATGAATTAATGAATGACTGTGATGATGGAAGCTCTTCAGCATTCATGTATTTCTTGGATGATATTTATTCTGAATATTTAGAAAAAAACAGAGATATCTTTTAAAGTTGCATTGAGTTAGCAATGCATGAAAAGTTAGCAATGTCCAGTGAGGGAAATCCTAGGCTGTTTTCAGGAGTCCACTTATAAAGGATGTGTACCGATAAGTGGGGACAATTAAAAATGCATTTGGAGGAAGCATGCTGTTTCTGCCTCTGAGCTGGACTGGATTTTATTAGAACCTTATGATATTGCAGATGACTCTCTGTTTCTCTGTTTCTCTGTTAATTACTAATTAACTATGACAAGACTTCTTTAAATACTTGAGATAGACATTTTACATTGTTGTTCTCTTGAAAATCCTCAAAAATAAGGAGAATACAAAACAGAAATGTAAACTTCTACAGGGATATCTACCTATAATCTCAGATTATAACACATAAAGATGGAATGTGTACGTAGGATTCATCAGTGACCTGACAGAAGGTGAAGCAAATGTCTGCTGGGGGTAATAACAACAGGAGGGAGTCAAAGCATCTGTAAAACCTCAGAAGAGCATAGGACTTAGAAGCACCAGGTACTGTGGGACTGGGGGTGAGGAAGAGAACTGAAAACACAGAAATCATTTGAAGTTTATATAAGAAGCAGTTAGATTCCCCAAATATCCATTCCCACCCTGCCCAGCAGGTGACCACTTTCCCCAACACCCACAGGAAAGAGAATATATTCACTAAAGAAACTAAATCAGAAAGAATCTAGACTTAGGGACACCAGATATAGAGCAAGTGGGACTGAAAAGGGGCTGAAGTAAAAGTATCCATAATGAATGGTGAAACTCCAGCTCTCTTCTCCTGCCTAGCTCCAGAATGCTGGCACCCAGGATACATATCCTCCAGGAAGAAAACTGATGGATCCTTTGCTAGAGAAGATAAACAGCACAAGAGAAAATCTAATAAACACTGACTCTGGGGTATTTCCAATAAAGGCTGGTGGGTCATCTTAATGTTCTATAGTTAAAATCTCTATACACACAAGCTTCCAGTAAGTTTTTCAGTGCCTAACTATTAAAAAAGAGATATGAGAACATACTGCACCCATAACATGAGAATGGATGCTATATAAAAGAAAGGAACAATTGGAGAAAAAGAAAGAGCTTTAGAAATTAAAATTATGATAGTCAAACACAATTTTTTTCTGAAAGGATTGGAAGGTAACGTTGAAGAAATCTCTTAATGGTGGATCAAAAACCAAAACAGAAAAGCAAAAGTATAGAAAAATAGGAAAGAAAAGTTAAGAAAACGAGAGTATCCGAATAGGAAATCTAATTTTTGATTAAAAGGAGTTGTAGAAAAAGAAAACAAAGGAAATGGTGGTAAGGAAATTATCAATACATAATACTAGTATTTCCCAGAATTAAGAATATCTGCAGGTTTTGCTAGGTATCAAGAGAGTAAATGGAAAAAAGATCCAAGAACAATGGTGATAAAAAGAGGATACTAAGAGAGAGAAAAAAGCAGAGAGAAAAGGCATATATAAAGGATTAGGAATAAGAATAGAATTGTATTACTTAATAGCAATATTGGAAGCTCGAGACAATAAAGCAATGCCTTCAAAATTCTGATGGAAAATCATTTTAAACCTAGAAATATATACCATGTCAAACAAATAGTAAAGTAAGAGAATGGAATAAAGTTGCTTTCAGAAACATTAAGTCTCAAAAACACCTCCTATGCATTCTTTCTTAGGAAACTACTGGAGGATGTGCTCCACCAAAATGAGGAACAGAATCAAGAAAGAAGATGACATGGGATCCAACACGGAAGTATTAAGAATTTCGAGGGTACCGATTAGGTGATAAGCCTTGAGAGCATCCTGACTACACCTAGCTCAATGAAGGACTCCTGGCTAGATGTGGAATGTACTTAATGTGGAAAATTGTATTGGAAGGTATTTTACAAAGCTATTAAGAGTTATAGAGTGACTTAGCCATAAGTTTAAAGAAAAATGAGCAAATTTTAAAATGAGGCAGTTCATAAACTCAGGAAAAACAAATTGTTCAAGAAGGAAATTGTAATCCTTGGTTCCACAGTGACCCATATTTGCATAGTATTAATAAAGAAAATATTAAAATATTGATTTGGACAAAAATCATGATATAGCTGTACTGAGATGGAGGAAAGAGGAAAAGAGCTAAAATTCTCATCATTTATAATAAGAAGTAATAGATAATGTGTAAAACTGTTAAAAAAAAAAAGGTTCCAGCAGTATATAAATATTAGTTAGAAATATGGAGGCTAAGATCAGAGATACAGCCCTAAGAGGTGACAGTGGCTGTCTTTGGGAAGAGGCTGAGTGAGGAAAGAGAATTGCACATTTTTATTATAAGGCTTTGAGCATTATTTGATTTTCTAAACTATATGCATACATTACTTTGATAAAAATAGAAATTAAAAACCCAAACATATAAGAAATATTACAGTGTAGTATATAGCAAGATGAGTTTTGAACTAGAAATGAAAATAAAAAGCTTTTGATTACTTATATTGTGGTCTTGGGTAAACCATATAACTCCTTTAAGTCTCAATTTCCTTATCTGTTCATTAGAGGGTCTGACTATTTCCAAGGGCCTCTGCAACTCTAAGGTTCTGGTTCCATTGTAATAAAGTATTTTTCTAGGAACAGCAAAGAAATGTACTCATGGTATACTTGTGCATATTTTCGTTCACTTTGCCAAGGGTCTCCTTACCTTTGCCCCTTTGATGTTCCAAAGCACTAGCATGCCCGCGACCTGGGACCCCCACTGTACCTGTGAGGCTAGTCTCCGCATGGCCTCCTCCTGCCGCCGGCGCATTTCTGGAGTTCCCGGGCAGCTCCCACTGGTGATGGACGAGTGGGCTGAAGGTGGCTGTGTGAGTGGCAGCTCTCTGTTGGCATCCACATCTGGATTAAAAAGATGAGATGTTTGCATCAGATAATCATAAAACTCTGAACTAAAGGAAGATTGGTTAAATTGCATTCGTTCTATGATCCAACAATTCTACTCCTAGGTATGTGCCCAAGAGAAATAAAAACATATGCAGACGTAAAAATTTGTACGCAAATGTTCAAAGTAGCAAGATTCATAACCACCAAAAAGTAGAAACAACCTATATGTCCATCAATTGATGAATGGTTAGAATGTGGTAGAGCCATTCAATAGGTGAGGCCTCGACAATAAAAACAAATGAGATAGTGATATATGCTACGATCTGGACAACTCTTGAAAATATTACACTCAAAGAGGACAGTTACAAAAGACCATATATTGTATGACTCTACTGATATGAAATGCTCAGAATACAGAATCTATTGGACAAAAAATAAACGAGCGGTTACCGAGGGGTGGAGGTAGGACGTGAAGGGGGGTATGGAGACAGACTGCCAAAGGGCATAAGCTTTCTATCGGGGGGATGAAAATGTTCTCATGTTAGATTATGGTGACTGTTGTAAAACTCTGTAAATATACTAAAAAAAACCCCACTGAACTGAACATCTAAATGGGTGAATTGTATGGTATGTGAATGGGAGCTTAATAAAACTGTATTTTAACAATTCCATTTGTACGCATCATTAAAAAATGTCTTACTAGTAGAAATTATAGAATATATTTATGAATACAAATCATACTTTAGAGATAAATACCAAAAGAAGTGGACTGCTATTTGATAGTCAATAGCTACTGAAAGGAGGGAGTATCAGGTAAGGTGGTCCTCATTTAACTGGTATGTCTTCCCTCCGACTGCTACGGTAATCCCCGGGTCACTGGATAGAGTTCTGAATAACTGTAGGAGGATAAATGTGGGAGACGGTAATGAAAAAAACTTGAAACGTGTCAGCTGGGGTAAAGTTCGATGACTGTCACTGTAGCATTTCTGTCCTTCGCTCCTTTTCCTCACCCCCTTCCCTTTTATCTGCTATCTGACTTTGTAATTATCGTCTGAACACCTCTGTCTTCTAGCGATTTCCTTTTAAAAATGCCTTCCTTTTTGTCTGAGTGTCTTTCCTTTCTATTTGGTATTTAGAGAACAGTAGAAATAAAGTTAATATGTAGGCAGTGTGCACAGCAAACTGGCAGAACAGACTTCTGAAATGAGCGGAGTGGGGAGGGGAGGGGTTAGTTACTAAACAGCTGTTTGGGGGCTTGGCAGCTGTTGGCAAATGTCAAATCCAAATAATAACTACACTGAGACTTTTAGCGATAGGAAAATACAGTCTTGTATTAGACAGAACTTCCCTAACTACAGTACTGAGTACACTTGTTAATGTAATAATGCCTGAATTACACAACCGGTCTATTTTCACAAAATGTTTTTGCTCTTTGGTATGTATGTGTTGGGGGGTGGGTGACGACGGTGGTGGGGAGACTGATGGGGGAGTCAGGTTTGGGGAGGGGTGTGGGCGGAAAGCAGGATGACAGGCTGGTGCCTGCCTTGACAGCTTTTCTGTACCTTACCAGTGAAATGACAAGGAGGGGGCGGGCTGGGGGCTGAGTGTCTGTGGGGGAGGGACAGAGCCAGGCAATTCGGTACTGCGGGCTAACTGCTCCCATCTTCCACAGCAGTACTGCTCAGTGCGGAGGAGGCAGGGGCAGAAGAAAGAACGACAGATGATGCAGAGATGGGAGCTGGGGGCTCCAATAACTTTCCACATGTTCTCATCATTACTACAACTACATCACTGGCATCACTGACTGAGGGTTAGGAGAACTAGTGGCATTCCAAATAAATCTACCCAAGCTTCATGTAAATTAAACTCTGTAAAAAATTAAGGTGACTCTCTATACAGACATCATTCTTATTCTGCTGCTGCCAGCAACGTTCTAGTGCTGGCTCATACAGTAACAGATTAATGCTAAAAAACAGCTTGGGCGTTATCGGTCACTTATTTGTGACCTTTCTTAAGGACTAGTGGTTCAGTTAAGATGGCAGAGGTAGAATGTAGCTCGGACATCAAGAGTTTGCAACAAATATTATTTTGTTCACGTTAACTGCTGGTTCTGTGTAATTCTGATAAATATAAAACCACATATTCGATCTCCTTTGACACATTTTCAGGTTTTGAAAGTTAACTATCAGGCCAAATCTACAGTTTCAACATATGGACATTTATCTCATGAATGGGAGTGTCTTGGTATTTTTAGAGTTTCTCTGGAGATAAAAGGCAATGAATGTTAGAGAATAACTTAATGAACTACCTTCAAAGAACCTCTGCTTTGGGGGAGCACATGGCTGTTTTCTATTAATTCTTGCTCTCCCAGACTTAGAGAGGGGGCACTCCCAGGTACCTTTGCTTTCTGAGAAAGCAGCTCTTCTTGCCCTTGGCATTTATCCTCTGCCATGCATGATTCTACCGTTCTGTTATCTGTAACGGTGATAGACAGAGGAGTCAGAGAGACTATCGGCTATCTGCTTTTCTTTCTGACACACTCAAATAGTTAACCTCTTGGATTACTCAGATAAAAAGGAGTTTGGTGTGATATTTAAGTAGCCAAAGGAAAATACTGGAATAGGTATAGAAAATTACTTTCAACCATGAAGATGTTCTTAGAATCATCTAATTTTAGCACTGGAACAAATCTTAAAGAAAACCTAGTCCAACATCCTCATTTTACAAATGTGAAAACTGAAGTTTAATAAATTAAAGCAAAACTCTCGAGGTTACAAAGTACAGTCAATTTGAGTGTTCGGGCTCAAACTCTGGGCTCTTGACTCCCACGACACTATGACAATCTACCTCAGAAAAGCTCACGTAGAAACTAAGCATGACATTACTCTTAAGAATACCAATTCTTACCATACCCTGGTGAAAAAAGAATACCAATTCTTACCATACCCTGGTGAAAAAAAGACTCTTGATTCGACCAGTTTTCTTTCTAGACACTAGTTCTTTTTCTACATGTTAGATTTCCATAAATTTATCAGAGGCAATCTGCCTACTTAACGACACAACACTGCTAATGAATGTCAACAGGAAGCCAGGATGTTTGGAGGGTGTTCAGTGAGTTCCTGTTGAGTTTCAGCACTGTGCTAGACTCTGTAATGACTATGATCTCAAACAAATCACTTCTAGTGGTTGCTATCTGAAAATCTGTGATGAGCTGGATTACTGAGTTGGACTAGATGCAATAGTTTCTTTTTTTTTTTTTGTTACCGAATAACAGAAACCAGATAGACTGGTTCTATACATACAGTGTGTATAGGAAGAACATCTGTACATCTCCTTTTATCTCCTTTACTCACGTGAGTTCCACCAATAAGGAGAGGCAGCATAGCAAAATGGGGAAGAAAACGGCCTCTGAAACCAGACTGCTTAGGCTCAAATTCTGGTCTCACCATTTACTGGCTGTGAAACCTGGGAGGCTTACCGACCGAACCTCTCTGAGGCTTAGATCATTTATCTGTGAAATAAAGACAATGGAAATGACCTCGAAAAGTTGATAGGAGGATTGGATGAATTAATATTCATTAAGCTCTTAGAAAGTGTCTTGTATTAAAAACCATGTGAGTATCTTAAGATTAAATAAACAAGATTCTTGTGGTGATCATTAAGCTGCGCCCTGCCTAGGCTGAAAGCAGCATGGATATATATAGGATCTCAGCATCTTCTCACAAGGGAGAGAGAGAAACCCTTCAAGGACACGATGAAGCTCAAGCCCAAGCAGTGCTTGGCTGACATCAACGGCAAGTAAATGAAGGCCACAAACAGACTGTGCTGGCATGTAACTAGAAGACATGGGCACAGGCTAAGAAGAAGCTGACAGTGATGGATGCAAATGGCTCTTATAGGCAATTGCTGTAGTTATTTTCCGAAAAACAGAGTAGCCAGACAGCCAGTAGATAAGAGTCATAAATTTATTCTGAGAGAAGGGTTTTTTTCAGTCACACTTAGGTGACTGTTGGATATTTGGGTTAAATATAAACAGAGTATTAGATTCTTTCCCTCAACTCTGAATAAATGGTCCTCACATGCGAGTCAGGTTTTGCAGATCAGAAAATAAAGGGATATGAGACTATAAAATACGTCAGAAAACATTTCAGAGCAATGAAGCAAGGAGTTCTTTAAAAGGGAATACATACGTTTGGGGGAGGCATGCGGGCTGTCTGAGGCGATCTGTCTCATCCGTGTTCCGTGGCAGCTGAGGGCCACAAGTCTGGAGATGATGGCGGTTTTGCCGAACCCAATGTTTCCCACTATCACTACTCCTTGGTTCACGCTGGCATTTGAACTTTGAAGTTGAGCATCTATTTCGTGGAAAACCCAATCCCGGCCGACGAACACTGACTCTGTAGTGATGCTGGGCACTTCAAAGAGCAGAGGCTTCAGTGAGATGTCTGGAGGCCTGTAAGGTGCAAAGCGAACTGGAAGGAACAATAAGAAAACAGAACTCAGACCAAACCATCAACACTGAGAGAAATAAAGAAAAAAACCATGGTTTATGAGGCTATTAGAGTTACAGTATGATGGCATTCTGGTTTATTCAAGAAAATAATAAAACTGAATTTTGGTTCTATACAGATAAGCAATGGCAGGTGAGCTAAGGCCATCTGATATTCTAGTTGGCAGAACACAAACACTGTTGAAACAGTAATGATTTATGGAACAGTGAGAAAATCAGGATTAATATCCAAATTATTAAACAATGGGGATGGCCTGGGAACCAGCAATTAGGATAGATGCAAAAGTAGGACAGAAGAAGGGTCTTTAAGGTCTGGAGATAACCTTTTAATTGCAGGACTGTGGGGAGATACAGAGTTAGGAGTTCCTGGGGGAGAGACCGGGCTGTGGCAGGGCATCCAGATGGCTGAGGGTCAGCTCTTTACCAAACAGTAAGAAAGTATTTCAATATCTAACAACCAATATGGTCATACCGATACATATCAGTCCTATAGGAAGCAATGCAAAGGGGAACTGTTTGTTTCTTTAAAAATACCAATAAAACCAGCAATTCCTTTAAGTTCACGAAGGTATTTTTAAAAATCTAGTAGGTATATTAAGGGAACAAAGCCTCTAAAAGCTCTGATGAAAACAGATTTATAGATAAGAACAAATTGATGACTGACAGGTGGTAGGGGGGTTGGTGGGCTGGCTAAAAAATGTGAAGGGATTAAGAAGTACAAATTAGTAGTTACAAAAGTCACAGAGATGTGAAATATAGTATAGGGAATATAGTCAATAACATTGTAATAACTATGTATATATCAGGTGAGTACTAGACTAATCAAAGGATCACTTCATAAATTATATGTCTAACTACTATACTCTTCATCTGAAACTAATATAAAATATTGAATATCAACTCTAATAGAAAAATAAAAAATAAATAGAAAAAAACAAGAAGAAAAGGACACAACATCACCACCTGCATGAAATTACGGTTTTTAAAATAATAAAATCATTCTCAAAATGAATAACTTTGTTATTTTAAATATCTTTAATATGAAAGTACACAGACTATAGTTATATGATATTGGTTATATATATTTTCACAAATATTTTTAGGGAAAGGTTTTAATTGAGTTTATATTATTTATATTTGTAGTAATCCAATTTGTCTAAGGTTATCTATAATACGTTGAATAATTTTTGTGTGTTGACAAAGAAAAGCATTTTAAAAAAGGATAACAATTATGCAAGTCGCGCAAATAATTAAATAAAGCCAAATTCTAGTAACAGAAGCAAATAGTTTCCTTTATCACTTTTCAAATTTTCACTTAAAAAAGGAGATATCCTGTGGAGATATAGCTAGCTACATGGTCACTTATAATTTCCTGATTCCCATATCTTTGCCAAAACTTACTATTTTAAAATCCATTACTACAATTACAGAATTCAGTGAAATATTAAGACTTCAACTTCCTAAAGATATTTTTAATTCTAGGGTCTTGCAGTTAATAGAGTCTATTTTACTTTCCTTAAACATTATTTTATTACTCTATAATTCACGTAACATAAAATTTGCCCTTTTAAAGTATATAATTCAGTAGTTTTTGGTATATTCACTAAGTTGCGCAACCATCACTAACTCCTGACTATTTTCATCATCCCCTAAAGGAACCCTGTACCCATTAGTTGTCACTCCCCAGTCTCCCTTCCTTTAGCCTCTGGCAACCAGAGACTTCCTCTCTTTACAGATTTGCTTATTCTGGACATTTCACATAAATGTTATATACTATGTGGCCTTTTGTGTCTGGCTTCTTTTACTTAGCATGTCTTTGAGGTTCGTTCATGTTGTGGCATAATCAGTGCTTCATTCTTTTTAATGCTGAATAATATTCTATTATATGGATATATCACATTTTGTTTATTCATTTGTCAGCTGAAGAGCATTTGGGTTGTTTTCATGTTTTGGCTATCATGAATCATGCTGCTATGAACATTCATGTGCAAGTTTTTGTGTACATATGTTTTCAATTCTCTAGGGTATATCTAGGAGTGGAATTGCTGGGTCATATGGAAACTCTATGTTTAACTTTTTTAGAAACTGCCAAACTGTTCTACTTTACTTTTGTTATGTTTTTACAGAAGTAATATATATTCACTATAGAAAATTTAGGAATAGTAGATAAACAAAATAACAATTGTATTCCCACCAGCCAGAAACACCATTCACATATATTCTGAGTTTTGTCTGTACCATATACACTTATTTTATAAACAAGAAATGGGATCATAGTATAGACATTGTTTTATGATCTGCTTTTTTCACTTAGTAATTCCAGAGTCCTGAAAAAGTTGATTCTGTCAGACTTGCCAGCTTAACGGTTGTTGCTTCCGTGGAGAGGCTGATCCTTGGAGCGCCTTACTCCACCATTTTCCATGATGTCACTTGATAGTAGGGGGCTGCTAACCACTCATGCATTTCGTTTCTTAGGTATCTGCGTGTCCTTGGTGGACAGACACTCAGACAAACTGGCTGAAGAGTCATAGGACTCCCCAGCAAGAAACAGAAAAATGGAACAACAGGTGGCTTGAGCTGAGTCTAATTGGCCTAGAGAGACCTAAGGTCACACAGAACTTGGGGAAGGAATACAAGAGCTGGTTTTAAAACCAGAAATCAAAACATAACTCTGACTCCAAAATCCACGTTTTTTCTATTATATTATGTTGCAACTGCTCTACAGGATGTCACTGTTAAATCTTGAAGTGACACAAGTTCTCTCATTGATGCGTGGAATTGACAGGCTTAGGTGACATGTTAGGCTATCTTCTTTCTCTTTCACCTCTCCTGTGCCTTCCTTTAGGAATCACATGCTTGGCCACGGATGACCTTTCCAGGAAGGAAAGAGCTACTCAGAGACACTCAGCTGCTTTCTAAACCAACTTACCTCTTCAGGTCTGAGATTACTTTACCTTTTGTATCAAAAGGGGCTTTCATGAATATGACCAATGCCAATTTACAATATGGAATAAGTATAGACTCAATTTAAATGCTTAAGTTTTTGAGAAAAATTCTATTAACATAACTTGTTCTCATGTTGACGTAATCTCTCATATTTTATTCCACTGAGAAAGCTTTGACATTTTAAAAAGTTATTTTAAAATTTTTCTAAAAATGTAATCAATTCACAAAAGCCTCAAGGGAAGAACAGACAAAATTAGCCTAGTACCATATGGTAAAACAACTGTAGATATCAAGAACAGTCTAGAAACAATTTCTGTACCTCTGAACCTAAGGCTTTTGTCAGATCCATATGATAAAAGAAAGACATACTTCTTATGTACCAATAGTAAATTTGGGGCATATGAACAAGAAAGTACTTTGGCCTGTATTGTGGGACATGGAGGTAATGTATATTCTCTGCGGAGTTCACATTCCTAAATAATTGTTTCTTTGTTTGGGAAATCAGCTGGCTCCCGGGAGATTTTCTAAAGCAGAAACCACTGAAATAATCCAGTGAGAAATTACCACTGCAACTATAGCTGAGCCAAGGGAAAAAGATGAGCTAATCTGTACCATTTGTAACAGAAGTGGCTTTCTTACCCCTGGCACTCAAGTTGTGGCAGCCCCAGGGCAGTGACAGAGCAGGAAGACCATCCTATCCTTTTCAAAACATGCCAATAAAGTGTACTGATATCTGTAACTTACTTTGAAAATCTCTGAAAATGATGAGTGAATAAAGACTGGGTAGATGGATACAGATATGTGATAAAATAAGATAGTAAAATGTTAGTGATATAATCAAAGTGGTGGGTATGTATTTATTGTAAAATGCTTTTTTTGTATATCTGAAAATTTTCCTAATAAAATGTTGAAGGAAAAACCATGGAAAGGAAAAACATTCGAACAGTGCACACAAAGAAGACAAGCTTCAGAAAGCAGCTTTTAAAAGGGATTTAATAACCATTCCAGACTCAGATCGGTGTGTGCATCTCTTCGATGAAAATTAGGCTCACAGCAGACAAATGAATTCTCTCTAGGAAACAGTCTCTGCGAGACCATCAATAAGTATAATTATATATCTAGGCTTATAGAGAAAACTGACCTTTCTTTAACTTTAAGGTAAAGAGTAAACATTTAAAAAAACAAAAGTGCATTAAAGCTGACACATCAGCTTGCCCAACTGCAATTACGAACAGCTGCAGTAAGGGGGAAAAGGGAAGCGGAAGTGGGGCAAAGGAGCTCAAACTGGACTTAGACTAAAGCATATTTACTCATGGAAACAACCGTGAATCATCTTAAAAGAAGTCAGTCACAGGACGGCAGAAGAAAGAGTGTGTGTGACATAGCCAAGGTCTGGTGCAAACAGGAGCAGAGCTGCGTTTCCTCACATTCTTCCGTAATGACTGTAAAGTCTAGTCTGGAAGCACCCCTGTTCCTCAGAACAAAAGACAACTTCTTAGGGTTCATGCCATGCATGCTACTCATAGAGCAGAGGGAAAACACATGCACTTCAGACAAAACCTGATATCACATTAGCACCAAACATAAGTAAAAAAACACGCTTTTTTTTTTTTTTAAAGAAATACTTAAACCAAGGCACAGGCTCATTTGTCTATTGAATTTCCAGAAGGCTCACTCATCCATTTACAAGAGTCAAATCTCTTTAGGGTCTGTTGTTTATTCTTGGCGCTCTGAAATAGAACTACAGTAGGCAGCTATTCCTACTCCAGGAAATGAGTTTTTGAAGAATGTAAAGCAATTTGAAGTAGGCCCTAAAGGACAGTCTAAAGATAATAGTCTGCGATATGTTCATTCCAGATAAAACTTCTGTTTAAAAAAAAAAAAAAAAAAAGGACTAAATAAAGCAGAATCACTTTCTGGGTCCACAGGGAAGCATACAGCCAAGTGTGTAAAACTGGATCAGAGCCAGATGCCTCAGTTGGTATCCTCCTCTGTTCCTTACTAGTCTGTGACCCTAGGATAGCGACTTAATGTTCTTGATATCTCAGTTTTCCTCGTTTAAAAAGAAGGATAACAATGATTCTGTGAGGATTGAATGAATTAATACTAAAACCTAAGTCCAATGATTTTTTTCAGTCTTTAAGTTCCTTAACCACCCTCAGTATTTAACACTTTTAACTAACACCGACTTTTTGAAATATATTTGCCTCTTGGGCTTAAGATGACACTTTCTTCTAGTTCTTTTATTTGCCTTCTGATGTATTTTTAATGATGCCTTCTCTTCCACCTATTTTTAAAATATTGCCAATCCTAGGTTCTATATTTTGTTTTTTATTTCTTCTTCATGATCTCCCTGGGTAATTTCAAAGGGGTATCTTACAGGCTTTCACAACTATCTAAGTGGTGATGTTTTTTGTTTTTTGTTTTTGTTTTTTCTATTCCTGATCTCATTCCTAAGCTCCTCTACAGCATTTCTGACTACTTATAAGAGTTACCTATTTGGATTTCCAATAGAAATTTCAAACTTAAAATGTTTAAAACTAAAGTTATTGTCTCACTCACCTTAACTTGTTTATTTTCTTCTATTTGTTATCTCAGTTAATGAAATATCACCATCTGCCTGGTCTTCTAAGATAGAAACTTGGGACTTACCAGGATTTCTTCTTCTTAAACTTTTTTTTTTTTTTTTTTTTAAGGTGAGGCTACCCTTGGTTGACCTCACAGATTGCAAAGGCCTTGTCAGCTTACAATCCCTTATTTTTATGCCTACAGCACCTGGTCTTCCTACGTGTCTCCCATCTAAGTACTAACCAGGCTGGACCCTGCTTACTTCCTTAATCTTTATATCTAATTTGGCACAGGTCCTATTAAGTATACTTGAGGAATATCTTTTATATATAATGCCTTCCCCCCCCTACTCCACTACTACTTCTAATGGTGTAACCTTGGAGGAGTTGCTGAATCACTCTAATCTTCAGTTTTGTCATGTAAAATGAACATAATAAGAACATCTATCCTATAAGGTTAAATGAGAAAATGTACATTAAGCTCTTAGCTCAGAACCTTAATCCTCAATAAATGATGGCCATATAGTTCTCAACATCTCTTGCTTTTACTATAAATAGACTTTTAATGGGTAACCTTGCATCCTACGTAACTGTTCTGTAAGCAGCCAGCAAATATATGTATCTGACGTGTCAATCTCTATGCTTCTATCCTCATATCTTGCCAACTCACCCTATTAAATCACCCAACCTATTAAGTCCTTATTAACTAGTATAATTCTTGTCATATAGTATGTATATTCGATAACATTTAATAAGTGAACTCATGAATGAAAACAGTGAATATGGATTTTCCATTCTCAACTGCAGAGAAATGTGTACAGACTTGGTGTTATTAGAACAGGAAGGGTAGAGGAAGACAGTTACAGGCTGCAAATCCGGGTCTTTGAAAATCACTGCTCTGCACTAGGATAATGAAAGGAAATAAATCATTTGTTTGCCACCTTTCAGGGATACATTCCTGTTTAAAGGCTACTGTCATAAACAAGACATGGGAGAAAACTGTTATTTTCCAAGCTCTGTGCATATTATAGGCAAGGCCTGGATGCTGGCCAAGGTACCGACAATCAGAGAACTGTATTCCTACAGGAAGCTGGGGGAAAAGAGAAAATGTGCCTTAGAGTTACTGTCCAGAGAGGACAGAATAGATTTTTTTAAAGACTATTTTTTCCTTTCTTTTAGAGAAGTTACTGAGAAGGCTGGATCTACACATATCCATTTGGGTAACTAAGTTCTTTCTAATGTTACAGGTGAGATTAATTTGTTGTGATAAAAATGACCACATTTAATTCTTCATTATTATAGGTACAATATGTATTTTAGCTTACAGAAAACCCAATTCTAACTACCAAGATAGTTATTTTCTAATGAAAGATGGATTTATGCTCTAATCCACTTTATCTGTAATTTTCTTTTTAAAAATTTGATATGAATTTTTACTTCTGGCCAACATGGAATAACAAGAACTAAATTTACCCACCCACCTAAAAGAACCCCCAAAACAAACAAACCTCTAGTCAAGATATATGAAATAATGGTTTTCAATACACTAGACATAGGCAATGAAAAATAATGATTCCCCAAGAGAAGAAAAACAAATGAGGCAAACTCTATGACTACTTATTGTCTTGAGAAAATTTATAGGCCACGGTGTAGGGAAGGAGAACCCAGTTAGATTCTGGCAGATTCTCCTAGTTGAGGAGATGAAGCTGAGAATCAATGGAGACCAATGCAGCAACTGTTAAAAGAGCAGAGCACTGGGAAGGAGAAAGCGGTACAGAAATAATTCTGGAGATCTGTGGAGAGTAGTCCTTGAGTAATTAGCAGAGTACAGACTGTTATGCATATCTGAGAAAACTACTCAAGACCAGGAAAAGACCTATTCCAGAGGATTAGAGAGAAAAGTGTGCACTGCTTATACAGGGCCAGGAATAAGTACCTGTTCCTACCAGCCAGAATGGAAAAACCTCACAATTTACAGGACATTGGGTAGAATACACAGAAAGGTCTTGTCTCAGTAGTATCGAATAATGAGACCTGTAATAAATATTGTTCTGGTCCTACTCAACAAATTTTAAAAGCAACACCCAAAACTAATCATACTGTTTCCAAATAACTTAATCATATTCCAGAAAAAAGTTGAAGAATATTTATAAGAATACAAAAATATCCAACGCCAAGTAGAATTTACAATATCCGGCATCCAAACAAAGATTATCAGCCATGCAGAGAGGCAAGAAAATATAAACCATAATTAAGAGGAAAACCAATAGATTGAAAGTGACACAGGACTTAACATAAATGTTATAGTTAGCAGAGAAAGATATTAAAACGGTGATTATAACTATATTCTACAGGTTCAAAAGTAGGGGCATAGAAGATAAAAAGACCCAAATTGAACTTTGAGAGAAAAAACTAAAGAATCAGAAATAAAAGACACACTAGATGGGATTAGTGACAAATCCGACACTGTAGAAGAAAAGATGATTGACCTTAAAGACATAGGAATAAAATCTATCTAAAATTAAACACACAGAGAAAAAAGAATCCTCTAAAACAAAAAGAGCATCAGTGAACTGTGAGACGAGTCCAAGTGGCCAAATATAGGTACAACTGGAGTCTCTGAAGGTGGAGGGACAGAAAATATGTTTAAAGAAATAATGGCTACAAGATTTCCAAATACTATAAACTCACTGATTTGAGAAGCTCAACGAGTCTCAAGCGCAACAAATATGAAGAAAATGATACCAAAGCACATCTTAATCAAATTGTTCAAAGTAGTGATAAAGAGAAAACTTTAAAAGCACCCAGAGAATAAGACACATTGACTACAGAGGAACAAAGATAAAGATAGTAGATTTCTTTTCAGAAACAATGTAAATGAGAAGGCAGTGGACCTACAGCTTTAAATTCTGAAAAGAAAAATCTATCAATTCAGAATTCTATACCCAGTGAAAATCTTCCAAAAAATAGTAGTGAAATTAATCTTTTTCAGCTTTTATATGTCTGAAAAAGTCTTCATCACCAGCAGATCCACAATACAAGAAATGTTAAAAAGAAGTCCTTCAGGCAAAAGAAAAATGACACCAGACAGAAATATGGATAAACACAAAGATATGAAAAGCACTAGAAATGGTAACTACATGAATTAATATATGTGATTTTTTCCTTATTTTTTAAAAACTCTCTAAAAGATATCTGACTCTTATTTGGTGGAGGTTTATAACATTTATTTAAATAAAATGTCTAACAATGATAGCATAACGGCTGAGAGGTCAGAAATGAAAATATACTATTGTGCAGAACAATGTTAACATAACATGTCTAAGACTTTTACTCTTAGAAAGCCTGCTTGCAAGGCTGGCCCTTACCTGAAGTCTGAGAATGTGGATTTTGAGAAGAGTCCTAACATTCCCAGAACTATTAAGAGTGGCTCACTGTGCCTAAATTGTTTGTACAAACAATATGTTTTATGCTGAACACTGCTCTTCTTCTGGGAGTCTCGAATTTTGGTATGTTTTAGGCAAGGAGGTCTATATGACCAGACCCCAGTAAAAATCTTGGGTACTGAATCTCTAATAAGCGTTCTTGGCAGACAACATTTCACTTGTGTTGTTACAAGTCACTGCTAGAGGAATTAAGTGCCTGCTGTGTGACTTCACTGAGAGAGGCTACATGGAGGCTTGTGTCTGGTTTCCTCTAGACTTTGCCCCATACACCTTTCCCTTTGCTGATTTTGTTTTGTATCTTTTCACTGTAATAAAGCATAGCTATCGGAATTACTAAATGCTGAGTACTGTGAGTCCTCCTGGTAAATCGCTGAATCTGAGAGGCACTTTTGACACAAGTATTATAATTAGGCCTTATACTATACATGAAATGGTATAATATAACTTGAGGTTACACTGCCATAAATTAAACCTATATACTAAAAATAAAGTAACCACACACACAAAAACCAAACCAAAACAAAGAGTATAACTAATGAACTGGGAACATAATATAGACTCATAAAAATACTCAATCCAATAAATAGGAGAAAAATAGGGAAAAGTGAGAAAAGAGAGTAAGGAATAGAGGGGAAAATGGAAAGCAAATATCAAAATGTAAGATTTAAAACTACCTAAATAAAAAAAATCAAATAAATGCAAATGGTCTAAATATTTCATTTAAAAGTTTGGATAAAAAACTAATACCCAACTATAAGTTGCTTATAAGAAACCCACTTCAAACATAAATATACAAAAAGGTTAGAAATAGAGAGAAAAATACACCATGCTAACAAAAATCCACAGAAAGCTGGAATGGTTATATTAGTATCAGACAAAGTAGATTTCAAAGCAAAGGAAATCGTTAAGGATAAAGAAGGCCATTTCAAAAAGATCAATGGGTCAATTCATTCGATTCATCAAGAAGACATAACAATGCTAAACATTTATGCAACTAATAACAGAGCTCTAAATACAATAGGCAAAAACTGCCAAGACGATATAGAGAAATCCACAATTGTCATCAGAGATTTCATTATCCCTCTTTCAATAATTGAGAAAATAAGTAGATGGAAAATCAGCAATATATAGAAATGTTGAACAAAACAATCAATCGACTTGAACTACTTGATATTTATAGAACTATCTATGCTAAAATCGCAGATTATTTCAACTGCACATGAAATACTTATCAAGAAAGACCACAGTTTGGCTCAAAAAAAAAAAATTCCGTATAAATTTAAAAGAATTCATGCCATACAAAGTATGTCTTTGGTTCATAACAGAACTAAATTAGGAATCGATAACAGAAATACATATAGAAATTCTCCTAGACATATGCATGAGTCAAAAAGAAAGCAAAAAGCAAATTAGATTTTAAACTGAATAAAAATGAAATCACAAAATCTGTGAAATGTAGCTAAAGCAGTACTTAGAAAGAAATTTATAACACTAGCCTGTATTACAAAAGAAGGTCTTATATATCAACCTCAGCTTTTACCTTAGCATATTTGAAAACAAAGGGGAAAAAAAAAACCCAGAAAGCAGAAGAAAATAATAAAAATCGGAGGAAATAAACAAAACAGTAAACAGGAAAATGACAGAAAAACAATGAAAATATTTAGTAAGATCAATAAAACTGATAAACCTTTAAGAAGGTTAATCAGGAAAAAAGAGAGAAGATAACATACCAATGAGAATAAAATCAAGGATGAGAATAGTTACGTGACTACAGATTACTAAATGGGTAAGAAAATATTATAAACAACTTTATGCCAACGAATTCTATAGTTTAAACAAATTTCTTGAAAGACACAAACTGCCAAAGTTCACTAAAAAAGAAACACATAACCTGAATAGCCTTATAGCTACTAAATTAATTGAAATGATAGTTAAAAACTTCCCATAAAGAAAACTCCAGACCCTGATGGCTTCATGAGCAAATTGTAACAATTGTTTAATGAAGACATAATACCAATTTTATACAAACACAATAAAAAACTAAAGAGAGGAGAATATTTTCTCATTACTATGGTATTAAAACCCAACAAAGATATCACAAGGAAACTACAAACCAATATCTCATGAACATAGATGCTCACCCCCTAAAATTGTAGCCAGTTGAAGCCAATATATAAAAAAGTAATACTTTACTAGGAATGCAAAGTTGGTTTAACATCTGAAAATCAATGTGATGCACAATATTAACAAAGTAAAAAAGAAAACCATATTATTATTTCCACAGATGTAGAAAAATCATTTGACAAAATTCAACATAAACTCCTGATTAAAAAAACAAACAAACAACTCTCAGCAAACTAAGAATAGTAGAGAACTTCCTCAACCTGAAAAAGTACATCTACTGAAAACCTATCTATCACTAACATATCTAACGGTGAAAGACTGAATGCTTTCCTTTCCCCTAAAGATCAAGAATAAGGCAAGGATTTCTGCTCTCTTCATCTTTATTCAATATTGTACCAGTTTTAGTAAGAGTAATAAGGTAAGAAATTAAAAAAAAGAAAAAAGAAGACGTAAAACAGTATTTGCAGACAACATGATCATCTATAGAAAATCCCATGGAATCTATAAAAAAGCCATTAGAAGTAACAAGTGAGTCTAGCAAGGTTTCATGATACAAGAGCAATATATAAAAATCAACTGTACTTCCATGTACTAGCAATGAACAATTATAAATTAATGTGAAAACAATACTATTTATAAGAGCATAAAATATGAAATACAGAGGGATAAATATGATGTAATATTTTCAACTTCTGTACCTTGAAAACTAAAAAACACTGCTGAGAGAAATTAAGGAAGACCCATATGACTGAAGAGATATATTATGTTCATGGATTGGAAGATTCGATATTGATAAGAAGTCAATTTTCCCCCAATTCATCTACAGATCCAATGCAATCTTCATCAAAATTCCAGTGGGCTTTTCTGATAGAACTTTATAAGGTTTCATATGGAAATACAAAGAACCTAGAATATCCAAAATAGCTCTGAAAAAATACAACCCTGGAGGATTAATAATACCTAATTTTTTTATGGCTGAATAATATTCCATTATATGTATATGCCACATTATCCATTCATTCATCGGTGGTTAGGCTATTTTTACTTCTTCACTATTGTAAATAACACTGCAATAAATGAGAGTGGGAATGTCTCTTCGAGATCTTGATTTCAATTCTTTTGAGTAAATACCCAGAAGTGGGATTGCTGCATCATGCAGTAGTTCTGTTTTTAATTTTTTAAGGAACCAGGATACTGTCTTCTGTAGCAGCTATACTATTTTACATCCTAATAGCAGTACACAAGGGTTCCAATTTTCCCATTTCTTTGTCAACACCTGTTATTTTGTTTTTTGATAATGACCATTCTAATAGATGCAAAGTTTATCTCACTGCCATTTTCATTTTCATTTTTCTAATGGTTAGTAATGTTGAGTGTCTTTTTATCTACCTGTTGGCCATCTGTATGTTTTCTTTGGAGAAATGTCTATTCAAGTCCTTTGCCCACTTTTTAATTAGGTTATTTGCTTTTTTTGCTATTGAGTTGTAGGATTTCATTATATATTTTAGATATTAACCCCTTATTAGTTACATGATTTGCAAATATTTTCTCTCATGTTTATTCTATTTCTTTTTAAGTACTTTAAAATATAGATGCCAAAGTAATTTCTTTTAATTATAACTCCTATACTTTTGGGTTCTAGATATCTTTCACATTAGAATTAAGTTTCCACCCTTATCTTGAATATGATTTAACATATATTTATTTCTCCATTTCTTCTTTCTTATACTCTACTTGTCTCCCCTGTAATGGTTCAGTTAACACAGCAAAAAACACTGAGCTGCTGTCAGTGACTCATATGGAAAAGGACAGTACTATACATTTTATTGTGTTAATTCTCAACGGACATGGAAGTGATTTTAGTCTCTTTTTTTTTTGATGAATTAATAAAATTCATTAAGCATTGTCTAGGCACTTTCTCATACATTATCTTAGTATAGTTGCTCCTTTAGTTCCTGTTCATCACATGTTCTGGTTCATGGCCCATCTGGCAGTGTCCATTTCTCAAAAAGTTCTATAGCTTTTCTTATGTATCAACAGAGTTAATTTTAAAGGTAAAAACATACCATAACCTGTCTTCTCCAAAACTACTTTTTAATTTTTCTAATTTCTATACTAGACAAGAATGACAGCAATGATAACCTAAGACAGAAAAAAGACATTATGTGAGCTGCATTTTAGAAAGAATAATTTGGCAGCCAGGCATTAGCTTCCTTAGACCATGGAAAGTCTTGGAGCAGGGAGACAAGCTAATTAGCTGTACTGAGAATGGGGAACAGGGAAGAGTGTAAGAAATTCTGACAGGAGAACCCTCAGGGCAAAGAAAATGACTGGATATAGGAGATAATGAAGATGGTGATTCTAAGCTGACTCCAGGATTTAAAGCCTGAATGAGAGGGAAACTGGGGTACTATTAACAGAAATAAGAAAGAAGGAACTGTTTTGGGCTTATGTATGAATCACTGTGGTGTCCTCTCTGATCATAGCCCCTGATGAAAAGACAGCCATCTGGCAATTAGTGTATATATGCAACTCTGTTTCCCATCTAAAGCCCCAGAGTATTGAATATCTACAATTAGCCATTATACTGCTATTATTATGTTGCCTGCTGCCTATTATATTATATTGTCTATGACATAGTATATAAAGCATGGTGTTTAAGAGCAGAGGCTCTAGAGTCTGCCAGATATGAAACGGATCCTGGCACTGCCAATTACTAGACATGTAACCTTAAGCAAGTTATTTAACCTCGCTAAGTCCCTATTTCCTTACTACCACTACTTACATCAAAGAGTGTGAGGATTAAATAAGAACATGTTTTAAGCCCCAAGCACAATGTCTATAACGAATAAGCACTCCAATAAATGTAAGCTATCACTTTTATATCTGTTTAAAAGTGTTCCATTCTCAACATTTGTCTTAGTGTTTTAAGAAGTTCATTGTATTCTATTAATGTGGGGATAAAAAAGGGGAAAGGCTTATTTTACCCTAGAAAATAACACTTTGACTCTGAATAACTTATATTAAATTTTAGCTCTCTGACATTGGTCTCATAGGAAAATATTTTTTTTTGAGAAAAACCTGAAGTCATTGCTAAGTGGAATTTTCAGAAAGGGAACAAAGATCTTTGGACAACAGTAGAAGAAATAGGGAAAACCTAACTTTTCCAAATGTTGCTACTTTTTACACATCTCCTCATATTTAGTACCACAAAATGTAAGGGAAATATAAAAACAGTAATGCTTTTAAAATGTGAAACCTTTGATAAAATGATATAACTATGTCAACATGATTTTGTGCTATTACATCGTCAGCCTTGAAGGTGAGACACAGATTTATTTTTATTGGAGCATCAAAACTGGCTAATTATTTGAAATTTAAGATTAACTATTTTTAAGTGAATTCTCAGTGATGAAATAGCTATGGTCCTACAAAGGAAATTCTTTGGTTCTGTATTTTATTAGTACTGGGGAAGTTATTCCATAAAAGTCTTTTACATACTAAAAGACTGGAACGCTTAGATCATTCTACTGAATCAAAAAAAAATGTTGTGCAAAGTGTTACCTAAGTAAATTTGTTGGCATTATGGCTAATCTTCAATAAGATTTTTTCACTTTTGAAGAAAAAAATGATAGATTAACTGGGAAGCTAGTTCTTTAAATCTAATTTAGATCAAAACATCAAAATGGCTTAATGGTTTGTTATTTTTCTTTATTGCACTTAAAGTATTTAAAATATTTTCAGTTATTTATTTTTGCAGAATTAGATATCATAATTAGAATTTTTTTCATGTTACCCCACAGCCTTTCTTTAAGTCGTGTGTAGTGTAATACAAGAGGTCAATGTGTGCCTATTAGAAGATTATGTGCTTTCTAGACTCTTTCTCAAAGGTTATTTCTCCCTTGTGGATCTTGCGGGGGAACTTTGCTGTATGTTAGCTATTGTGTGGGTTTTCAGAATTTAAGATAGAGTTTACCAAATAAAGCTGGATTATGTAAAAACCAGATTTGTGCACCTAACTGGAGATAGTTTAACAAGTAGTGATCTGCTTTAAAAAAAAAAAAAAAAAAATCACAGCCAGACTACTCCAAAAAACAGAAACTAGTTTCTAGCAGACATTCAAAGACATCCAGTTTGAATACTGCACTTCCAAATTTTAGTGTGTTTTGCAAAATAGCTGGCTGGGGGTGAGAAGATCAACCTCATACTAGTGAGGTTTACAATCTACCCATCTAATATTTACATGTAAGGCAATTATGGGCATGCATAATTGCCTTACATGTAAGGCAATTATGCATGCCCATAAAGCTCTGGATTTTGAATTTACCTAAAAAGAACAATCTAATCTTATAAAAATAAAACAATGAACAAAGAGATAAAAAAGACTGATGGAATATTCCCTTGTAAATGTGAGAGCCAGCCAGGCAATGATCGAGATGACTAAGCAACTTCAGGGACATGTGACTCAGTGGGCTAATGCAAGAGTAATAGCCTCATGACATGCATCTTAGTCATCTTCATAAAGGATTCATTGTTTTGGAAAAGGGACTCACAAATGGTGTAAAGCACTGATTTTATTTGATAAAAACTGAATTCTCTGCTTTGACAAAGCCAAGTTAACTGTGGCAGGGTCAATTTCACAAAAATTCTGCCAATGAGTCAGACTATCATTTGCACATACACCCTTCAAACTAGTATCTATTAAAGCAGCTATTACTTAAACCCCAATGCCTGCAAATGGCCACTTATATAATGGAATTTAGTAAAAGTCCTACGGAAAGCAGCATATATTTGGAGAAATAAGTTTTAATTAGGAATGTGTAATCTCTTCAAGCAGAATAATGTGATTATGATTTAATATCTGGCAGGTTAGAGTCTTATCATTAATAATTTATTGTTAATTTACTCCAAGTAGCTACTATTCAAAGTCATTATGCTATCATTTGTTTTATATGTTTTAATTCTCCCTTCTTCCCTTTATATATTCCATCACAAAGTTTATTCCATTTATCCATAAAAACCAACAGCCTCTTCCATCCTTTTCCTAGCCAGCAAATTTAGTTTGTCTTTTTCTGGGGAATAAGGGATTCCATTAAGATGGTCAGAAAGAGTGAACGGTTTCAGGTGGATAATTTCTAGCGTTAACTCCACATTAACATACTGACAATTAAATTTTTAAAAATGGACCCCGAAATAATTTTAAAAACTGGAATTAAAAACTTTAATAAGGTTTCAAATTAATATCTGTCAAGGATGTCAGGCTTTGGGACTAGAAAAGGCACCTGTGGACGGTTAGCCAGCTATATAATTTGCGCTAGTACACAATCTTCCATAGCCATTTTATCATCAAAGCTCAAGCTCTTGGATGATTGACAGCTAGGAATCTAGTAACTTGCTGCAATGGGATCCTGGACAGTGCACTTATGTGACCTCTCCATTGTTGAGTTGGGTCTCTGGAAACATCAATATTGGCAGAACAGCTGTTTAAAACAGCTGCCTTAAGTAAAGAAAAAAGACTTCACCAATGAGGCAAATGTTAATGTTAATGCCCCACTTGAAGATCCAAATTCTAGCTTGGATGTTACTCCAGCAACTTTTATTTCAGCAAGCAAAGGATTACCCATTATGATCAAACAACTGCAGTTACTATGAAGGCAATTGTTAAATAAACTATGCTTGTACCATGTTCATGAACAACTTCTAACCAATTCTCAAACTATATTTTTTTGCATCTGTAAACAGACTACGTGGTTCTAAAGGCATAAAATTTACCTTTAATTACGGTAACCTCTAAACAAATTATTCTTGAAAATGTGATTCAGGACCACTGGGGGTTCTCAAGACACTTTCAGGGGGTCCAAAAAGTCAAAACTATTTTCATAATACTCAGAGGTTATTTGTCTTTTTCCACTCTCATTCTCTCACAGTGTATAGTGAAATTTTCCAGGGCTTGTATGATGTTAATACATAACAAGTCTACTGTTGTTTTTAAAAAATAAATCAATATTTTAAAAATTTCTCAGTTTTAATTAATAATGATAATATCAATAGATATAACTCATATAAACACAAGTTTGGGGTCCTCAAATGTTTTAAGTGTGTAAAGGGATCCTGGGACCAAAAAGTTTGAGAATCACTGCTTTAAACAGATGAGTACAAGACTGCCTGTATGAAGCATCTAATAAATGCTTGCCACCTCTTTAGACATATATTTAAAAAATATTATTTCAGATAATCTCTATAATTGAAATCAGTCAGTAAATTTAGTACCTACTGAATACACTATAAATGTCCATTAAGTGCCTTCTCCGAAGATCCAGGGTCATTTAAAACCAGAATTCTTCAAAAACTATTTCATATGACTTGTTTGAATAATATTTTAAAATACAGAAAGATATACTTCTAATGTAGAAAGATATATGTTAATTTATACTAAAAAAGGTTTTCAATCATTTTATTACTTATTTTGGGTAAAGCTGTTCTACTTCAACCATAAGCAGCAGAAGAAAAAGATATAAAACCGAAATATGACTGCAATTTGTATGTTTCTTTAAATAAAATTAGCAGGCATGATATGACATGTTTTTAAAAAATTATGCTAGGAAAACAATATGATTCTGTTTCTACAATAAAGTGCAATGTTTTGGGTATAAAAACTTGCCAAGCAGGTCTATGGAAACATAATGACTGTCCAAGTTTGCTTTCCTTTCTTGTTAATGTGTTTTAAGTCATATCATAAGCCACAGAGTACATATGTAAACAGTAATCAAGATAATATGTTACTTTTTGAGGGAAGATTATTGTCCAGGGCCTCAGAGTTCTAAATTAAAGTATGCTGATTTTAGAAGGCAAAATACTGCTAAGTAAACATCCAGTCTCTGATGGATTAATGCACTTATCAGGATGGCATGTACTAACCATTTAGACTGCTGAAAGAAAACCTCTTGAAAGAAAAGATAATTTTAAGAAACGGAAACTCTAATATCATAGTACCTTTATCAATGGACAAACTCCATCTTTAATTATTAATGTAAACAATAAGTAGAGACACTATCTGCAAAGGATATAAGATTTGTTTGGTTGGTAATTACAACTCCTTTGGGCAATCTATTTGTATTTATCTTTCTCTTCTATGGTTACATGCTCATGCCTTAAGGGAGGTTTAAATAAAAGTGGAAATTGGAAACAAAGGAATTTTTGCCTACAGCCCAATTCCATTTTTTCCTGGGCAAAGCCCTCCTGTGGTTCTAACCTCTTAAATCCTGTTGTGTGCGAACACCGCCCATGGTCTGTCTTGGCATTCGAAGAGAAGTTCTCAAAGGTGTATGTCTTTGCTCATCCAGGTAAGCAAGGTCCTCCAGATGGGCCGAACTTGTGGCTGACAAGACAGAAAGTTTAGTCAGAATATGTAAGTTTTCAAGAACTTTCAGTTCATCTGTATCTCCCAAACTCTATAATGAGATTATGCCAGCAAATACATTTACCAAGAGTTTGCTGAACTCAAAATCTTCATCTGTGTCAAGAACACATGCCAGGGAAACATGTCAAGAGCTGTCTTCAGCTCCTTCATCACTATCAACTGCCTGAGCTTATGGAGAGTACTAGCAACAAGTTGGCAAACATTAGTATCTGACAACAAAGATTATTCATTTTTGCTTCTTTTGGGTCACAAATCTCATTTGCAGTACAAGATATAAACATCATCAGTGGAGAAACCTGCTTCAAATTATATTGAGCTGTAAGAAAAACACGAAGCTCTATTTTCAACATTTTCTCTTCATGGTAAAGAATCTGAAAACAATTTTCGTGTGTGTGTGTGTGTGTGTGTGTGTGTGTGTGTGTGAGAAATGTGGACACCTGGGACAATGGACAGAGAATTGCCAAACAGCATTTAGGGAACTGCCAATGTCCATGAATTCCAAAAAATATTCTGTTGCTCTCTCAAGATAATCAAATACTAATGGCCTCATATTGCATCTTTAAATCTTTTAATCCCTAACCCAGCCACGAGAGAGCGGAAATGGCAGAAGATAGAGGAAAAAACTGAGTATTGGCACTGCTATATATTGAGAGCTGTTAGGTCCACTTACAATGAACCAAAAAGTGAGAAAATCAAGAATCAGGAAGCACTGAAGACAAAATAACTTTTAACAAAAAAGAAAACAACAACAACAAATTTCTTTCAGAAAATGGTTGTCTAGCACTTATAAATCATTATTTAAACCATTAATCCAATTGGTTGCTAACTATGTAAGATACTGTGCTGGGGGTTAGGTCAGTTATTCAATGACAATTATTTACTGAGATCCTACCATGTGCCAGGCACTGTTCTTGGTGCCCTCCCTGGCTTAGTTGCCTTGTTTACCTCTGGTGACTTTTTTGAATGGGTGAGAGGAGCAAACTGTGATCACTCTTCCTTGGCTTTTGAGCTCCAATGAAGTACTGCCCCAATCAGGATAAGACACAACAACAATAATACAAAGTAGGTTATGATAAGTGGCACAAAGAAAGTCACATAGTGCTCTATGAGCTGAAAGAGAGAAGCGATGGAGAAAACAGAAGGCAGGATAAGAGAAAACAAGTGCAGGAGATACATATTTCCCTTATCCTTCAATTGTTGCAATTGTCTGAGTTACCTGGGTCTACTGGAAACTCAGACAAAAGACGTACCAAATTACAGATAGAGTTTTCATAAGGAAATAAAAGTCTTTGAAAGCTGGTCTAGGGAACTTAAACCAAGAAAGAGAAGTCAAATGCCACATTACACACTAGAGGAGAAAGAATATCAGAGGAATAAAGATAATCTTGATCTCTGCATTCTGAAATTAAAACTATCCAGAGTCGATAACTAATCTTTTATTTAAAAACACTGGGGAGGATGACTCTTACACTATTCCCACTGTGTTCTAATGTGGTTCTGTGAATTAGTTTTTCTTATCCCTCTTGCTTTAATCAAAGTCTGTTTCCTTGTTTGGTTCTTTATTCATAGGTGCGTAGCTACCAAAGGAAGGGAGCCCTCAGAAGTCACATCAGATACGGAGTCTTCCTTGGAACTCAGACATATTAGTTCTCATTGAGCAGGGCCCAGTTCACAGGGATGAGTTTCGGCTTTGTGGGTTTTTCCTTCAGTCTTTGACAGTTTAACCTCATCGTCTCCTTGTTCCTCAGGCTCAAAGGTGGTAGCTGCTTCCTGCAGTCGCTTAGTTCATGATACTTCGCTGTTCTCCTTTAACCCTTTCTGTAATTTAAGATCTAGTTAACAACAATTCTTTACATGTCAAATTGTCTGTTTAAATAACTGTGTGGTTTCTGTCTCCTGGCTATCCCCTGACTGATAACAGCATAGAAAATAACCTAGACAGCAACCTCTTTCATATATATGATGTTGATAATAAAGCATTATCACAGAATGCAAATGTGAAAGGAATCTTAAAGGCCATCTGGTCCAGAAGTCAGCAAATTAATAAAATAAATAGCCTTGTCTGTTCATTTAAGTATTCATTTACAAAAGAGTTGAGTAGTTGCGACAGAAGTTACTTGGCCTGCAAAGCCTAAAATACTTACTAGCTGGTCTTTTAATAAAAAGTTTGTTGACACCAATCTAGTCAAATCCCCTCATTTTACAGATTAGGAGGCAGTAAAATGACTTGTCTAAAGTGAATCACTCACTCGTAGTTGAGCCAGCCTTTGAAAGCAGTGATCTTGACTCTCAATTGAGTGAGTGCTGTTTGCATTGTACCTTCATCCCTTTTTAAAGCTAAACAGACTTAACTCTTCCTTAAAAGGCTTATTTTCCACCCCTCACTCAACTTTGTCACTTTCCCTCAACTCCCTGCTGTTTATGGCTTTGAAGGACAGTAATCAAACAGTGAGCTATAAAGAAAGGCCTTGCTAATGCAAAGTAAAGGTAAGTGCCCTGCATGTCACAAACTAATACATCTTAGCACTTAAAATATTCTCCAAAGTAAGAAACGAAAAGATAAGAATAAACAAGACCCCCAAATTTGTTTTTGTAATAAGTACTTATTAGATATTTTTAAAGCTGATATACTGAAGAGTAATATGAAAAGAAGATCAATGAGAATCTTTTATTCACATTAAAACAAAATTCAAAGGAAACCTTAACAGTCGGGTGAATGACAATTTTTGGTTACCATTATGGCAATATTAATGGCAGCGTACATAATTTTAAAGCAAGGTCCAGCGGGGTTCTTTTACAAAAACAATTCTAAGGGTCAACCCACTAAAATGGTTTGATATGTTTTAATAAAATGAGAATGCATATCATTCATTAATTGTAGGTAGAATGGTATAGAAATATACAATGTGGAGTGGAGCAAAAAGCTATTTTGCAAGGAAAAAATGCCTAGGGTCCATCTTTCTTTTTTATATCTTATCCATCTATGAATCTTTTAAAGATTAAACTAAGGGAGATCTATGATTTGAGTACAGATTTAAGTTAAATAACAGTTACATAATCTATTTAAATTCTCTTGTATTAAAAAAAATCTTCTGGCAAATAGTTTTAGCCACAGCCTTGGTTTGACATGTTTAACTTCTTAAATTCAATGATGATCTGTTGGCAATTTTTGTAAAATATAGATGTTTAGTGTGAACTTAAGTTTTACTAAACTAATCTTTACCACAGTAATTCCTAGGAAAACGAATATCAATTGTTTTATTACTTTATTTCACAAAGCCAAGAGATGGGGTATATATATTGTGGAATGAGCACATTTCTCTATTTCGGACAGATGACATTACAGGAAAAAGACAAATATTGTGATTACTGAGCTTTATGAATAGTTCATTCTTTGACAAATCCAAATACTCACAGGCAAAGTGAATCAAGGAAAAGCAGTGATATTCAATTATCAAGTGCTGTGAAGTTGTGATTCAGGGCTTAGACAGGTCTGAAATTAGCCAATGGGAACTATTGCTTTAATCTGAACCGCGACTAAATCATGGTGCTACCTAAGTTTATGAAAACATTCATTCTTTTTTTTATTTTAGCAATTAATATCTTCTTTGTTGTTGTCTCTGAATCTATCACTATTTTCTTTATTAAATAATCCAAAATAATTATTACTGTTTTTCCTTACCAAATTCTTCTTCTTCTTAGTCCTATTTTAAGTTTCTCTGTTATCATTTAAAAAATTCTTGTCCCTTCAAATTCATTATTTAAGGCATAAGAGATAAATACTGGAAAGATCAGCCAAGAGACCTAAAATTCTGTTAGCTGTGGCTCTTTGTTCTACTATTTGTATGTAGTTGTTCTCTCCCTCACAGTCACTTCAATCTTTTCCATTTGCAAGCCACTTTCTGAGAAAAAGTCTTTATCATATTTTGTCAGACCTCTCACTCCTTGTCAAAATTTGCTCAGGCTACACTTGCTCTGCTTCCCCAACTGATCCCTAAGTCAGATTAATTGTGTCTTCTTTTCAGCAACCATATACACATATTGCTAATTAGAACTTGTGTTATTGAGCTATTTGTTTACATGTCTGTCTTCCCTTATTAAATTATAGGAGGTTCTTGAGGGCAAGAAGGCAACATCTGATTCATCTTTGATAACCCAATCCCTTCAGAGTAAATCAGAGTGCCCTACATGTAATGCTCAATACAGACATGAATTCCAGACTAGTCCTACTTAGATTTAGAAATCTGGCTGGCTCTGTCCTCACCCCTCATTGCTCTGCTTAATGCTTAACAGACACTACTGCAGTAAATACGCTCGCCTCCGGTGATGTTCATACGATCCTTTCACGTACTGTTGATCTTTTACTTTTCTCTATAGCACATATCGCTTTTTATCATATCATATAAATTACTTATTACATTTATTTTACTTTCCCTGGCTAGTATGTAAACTCCATGAATGTAAGAATCTTTGTTTTGTTTATTAATGATTCTAAAGAGCTTTAAACAGTCCTTGACATATATACAGTACATGCTCAATAAATGCTTAATGATGAAATAATCGTATTTAATGTATACTTTGTGTTTTGGCTACATTTAAACAATCAATGGATAACAAATTAGGTTTTGTCTTACTGGGCTATTTGAAAGCTAAGGATGAAGGAGGTGGCTATAGCAACAATGCTTTATACATCCTCATTCCTTACAAACACCGACAGCTCTATATGAACATATACATTCCCACCTCATGGTGTTACTCTTACTATGAAACTGCACTGGCGAATTTTTTTGAGATAATTCCATCAAGTTCAGTTAATACTATAATATTTAATAAACACTTTCCAGATATATGTGTAAGAGATAATTAGGTAAGTGGAGGGGAATTGAATAAGTAGGAAAAAATGAATCTACAATACAAAATTTTATGTAAAAAGAAAATGTTTCAAGTTTAAAAAGTAAAGCCATAAAATTTATGTCTTTAAAAAACTTTGTTTTCAGAAAAGGAAGAGGAAATAGAAAATGAGAGCTTTTTTTTTTTTTATTTCATCAGATTGGAACAGCTGACTCACTTATAGAACATTTAACTGCTATACTTTTTTGAAGTCAAAATAATTTAATACACAAGTGGGCAGAAAAAAATCCAGCAGACAACATTTGGTACAAAACATTCCAGAGGCAACTCTATATTGAGTCTGAATCCAGTTTGAACTGTTTCTTCTACCGTTTGCCACTAATGCAAACAGATTTTAGTAGCACAATTGTCATTCTGGCTGATCTGAGCAGGGAGCCTGAAATGACACTTTATGTTTGCTATAGCCTGGGCAAGAAGCCACTCTGCTGTCCTTTAATTCATAAAGTCAACATTCTAACTGCTGAAAAGCCCATTTTTGATTTTTTTGTAAAAACTTCATTATAGTTTCTGACTGGATTCGTTTAAATCCCCCAGGATTCCCATTTTGCATTTACCTGATTTTTAAGATCCTTTTCTTAGGAAAATGTGCAGCTCCAAACATTAACAAGTAGATGGTAAGAGTTTTTATTTTAACTGACTTCTGTTGTTTGTGTTTCCCTGATACACACCTCATTCTCACACAAAGCACTGAGGACAGCTGTCGCAAGCGAACGTTTCCTGCTTCCCACATCTCTCCAATTCACTGCCAGTCTCATTCTAAGACATCCAGGAGGCAGCCTACTCTCTGATAATTCTGCATACAACCGCAAGTTCACAAGGGTTGTCTACTTCCTTCCAACACAATAGGCTTAAAAATAAATATGCAATAGTGATTTACACTTGAAAACAGTAAAAGACATAGTTCTAAGTTTCTTCATATTTTAGAAGTTTAATTTAAAGGTATATAAACACCTAAATTTATATTCAGAAAACTGAGCTACTCCTGGAAAAACACGAACCTTAATGCTACAGACTGCTAAAACTCAACTTTAATGACTTTATCATTCTAGTTAAAAGTTTTTGTTTTCAGTAAATACTACTTTCTTCATATGCAGTATATGGAACTTTTATTTGGTATATCTAACTATAAGACTTCACTTGTTTGAGCCTTTATGTTTCTAAAAGTCTATATAGCTAAATTTAATGACCAATATATTTATAATATCAGACTTGTTTTAATAGTTAATAAAAAGTACACAATTGTTTAAAAGATTTCATCACATATATTTCTTCCATCTTAATTGTGAGTTAAAAGCCAGAAAATAATTAAAAAAATAAATCAACATAAACATTTGCATATGCACTGACTCCATTCCCTGCAAGTAGAAGTATTAGAAAAACCAAAGTGTTATAAAAGCCACGTGTCCTCTCCATTCTTTTTAAAATCAAGAGTTTTATGGAATAATATAAACAGTTTTTAGAGTTCAATCCAGCAGTAACCTCAAAGATGGTAAATAATTCCTTTACAACTTCCTGGTCCTGCTGGATGTGGCTCTGGAAAGATGCCAACGAGCTCAGGCAAGAAAGGGTGCGTCCCTTCTCCAAGTGGGGAGCAGCCTGGAATGCAGCAAGGACCATTTAAACAATTACTCCCCTAGGTTTTTTAAAAAGTGATGCAAATAGTATTTTCACATCATAATTCAGCATTATTTGGTAGCTAAAATAAATAATTATATTACACTGAGATAAAGTTTTTTAAAAAGGGGAAATTTAAAAGCTGGATTTGAACTTTTATTATTGGCATTCATCATCCCCCTACCCCCAGCTGTTCGTATGCTTAGAACGATTTAAGAAATAGAAATATACTGAAGTTTTTCCCTATTTCAAGCTCATCTCATATTTGAAATACTCAATTATTCTTGGTAACCAAGGAGATGTGAGTATTTGATCTCCCTCAGTTTGGGGAAAGCACTTCTATGTACACACTGGAAAGTAAAGGGAAATATGTATATCTAGAGCTAAAAGGAGAAGAGAGGACCTTCTTGAGTTAAGAAGATTTATTTAAAAAAATGATTTGGATAGCTAATCACTTAAACTACCAGAGGCGGTGGGCTTATCAAATATTTACACACATTATACAGTTAGCAGAATCATTCCCTGTGACGGTAATTTTATTTCCCCACATTCAGGAAATATTTTCAACCTATAATCTATTCAATTTTGAAAATAACTGAGTCATTTGGGTTATAGCTTTTTCCTGCCTCTTTGTGAGGACACTGAAACCATGGTTTCCAGATACAGAAAACAAACTATTTCCTGACCTGTGACTTGGCCTGCAGGCAGTAGTAGGTCTGTTTGTATATTCTGACGGTATAAAATTCTATTCTCCAGGACAGATCTATCTATCTGGCTTCTGATGGAGCACTACCTTTCACCCTTCCTTTCTTTTGAAGAGCATGATCAGTACTGCCTATGAATCTGAAGATCTCCGTCGGCCAGAAAGACCAGTGTAATGAGATGACCACTGGGAGGGGATGGTAGGTGAAAAAATAATCAGTAATAAGGTCTATGAGCGGAATGATTTAGACTAATATTA
>NW_011888924.1:3565499-3568246 GCF_000151845.1 Pteropus vampyrus
CATTTGGGTTATAGCTTTTTCCTGCCTCTTTGTGAGGACACTGAAACCATGGTTTCCAGATACAGAAAACAAACTATTTCCTGACCTGTGACTTGCCCTGCAGGCAGTAGTAGGTCTGTTTGTATATTCTGACGGTATAAAATTCTATTCTCCAGGACAGATCCATCTATCTGGCTTCTGATGGAGCACTACCTTTCACCCTTCCTTTCTTTTGAAGAGCATGATCAGTACTGCCTATGAATCTGAAGATCTCTGTCAGCCAGAAAGACCAGTGTAATGGGATGACCACTGGGAGGGGATGGTAGGTGAAAAAATAATCAGTAATAAGGTCTATGAGCGGAATGATTTAGACTAATATTATCTTTTATTTTTTTTTTTTAACGTGAGGGAGGGCAGGAGAGGGAAAAGAGAAGGGGAGAAAGCATTTAAGTATGTACAGGAAAAATTTTCCAATACTTGAAATAAAACAAGCTCCGATAACAAAGAAAAATCACTGTTTTAGAACTTGATATATTTTCTATTAAAAAGATAAAGAAAAAAAATGACATTAAAAGCATGGCTCATAAGAGAAAAAGCTGATATATTGATATCATCAAAATTTTTGTGCTTCAAAATATATCAATAAGAAAACAAAAAGATAAGCAATACGCTGAGAAAATATTTTGCAAACACATTTCTGATTAAAATTTATGTCTAGAATACACAATAAATTCTTATATAACTCAATAAGACGACAAACAACCCAATAAAAAATGTATAAAAGATTGGAACAGATATTTCACCAAAGAAGATACATGAATAGATAATAAACATAAAATAAGCGCAACATCATTAGTCATTTGAAAAATGCAAAGTAAAACCACAATAAAATTTCATACCCACTAGAATAACTACAATAAGAGATAAGACAAAAACAAACGGTAGAGGAGGTGTGGAGAGACAGGAATCCCCTTACTGTGGATGGAAATGGGAAAAGGTGCAGCCGCTTTGGAAAACAGTTTGGCCGTTTCTTAAAATGTTAAATACAAATTTACTCTATGATCTAGCAACTTCACTCCTAGGTATCTATCTATCTATCTATCTATCCAAAAGAAATAAAAATATATGTCCACCCAAAGGCTTATACATGAATGTTCACATAGTTTAAATTGGCACTATTCACAATAGTCAAACATTGTAAAAAACCTCATGTCCATCAATTGGTGAATGGATAGATAAAATGTGGTTAACAGCCATACAATGGAACACTATTTGCAATAAAAAGGAAAAAACTTCTCATATATGGATGAACCTTAAAAACATTATGCCAGACACAAGAGACCACATATTGTATGACTCCATTCACATAAAATGTCCAGAAAAGGTAAATCTATATAGAAAGTAGATTAGCGGTTACATGGGCCTGGAGGTAGGAACAAAGTTAACATTAAATAGATGTGAGAAATATTATTGGGATAATGACTGTTCTAAAAATGATTTATAGTGAAGGTTGCATAGCTTTGTTTAGATTACTGAAGATTACCAAAGATTACTGAATTGGGTGAATTACTTGAAATGGGTGAATTTTATGATGTGTAAAATATGGCTCAATACACTTGTTTCTAAAAAATAGGATAAAAAAAATTCACACAGAAACTGCTGCTTCAGGAGTTTATCTAGGCTTCAGGAGTTTATCAGAACTATGGTGGCAATTAAAATGATTTCTGGCCAATTTGGGAACTGATCCTAGGTTTATGCTCTCAGTTAGGTTATTTTTAATCAACACTAAATATAGGTATTTCTTCAAATGTCTAGTTATGTTGCCTAGGACTGCTATTTCTAAACCAAAGACAGGTAAAACCCTTCTAGAAAGACCGGAGCCTATACATACTTTACATATATTTTAAGTTGAGGTATGATTTACATACATAAAGTCTATAAATCTTACATGTTTAGCTTAATAAAATTTTTAATATATATACCCATGCAACCATCATTCAGATCAAAATATAGAAGGCTCCTTTAACTGGTATCCCCACCAAAGGTAACCACTACTTTAGTTCTATCGCCACAAAAGTGCCATAATATTGTCTGTTTTTCTGAACTTTATATAAATATACATACTTCATACAGTATGTACTCTCTCCATAATGTTATCTGTGGCACTAGTACATTCTTTTCATTGTTGTATACAATTTATTTGTCCAGTCTACTGTTGACGGACATTGGAATTATTTATAAAAAAAACTGATACGAACATCCCTGTATTTGTCTTTTGGTGAATCCGAGGACTTCTTTTTGATGGGCATTCTATGTGGGAGTAAAACTGCTAGGTGTTAGGTAACATGCGCACATAGCCTTACGCACCTTTAACGCATCTTGCCGGCAGCTTTACAATTTATTGGTAGTGGGAGTAACGATCTTATTATAACCCCATCAGCAATGTGTGACAATTTCAACTGCATCACATCCTCACTAACATTCAGCATTCTTTTAATTTTGTGAGTATGGGTACAGTGGTATCTCATTGTTAAGAACTTTGAAAGATCTGATATTTTATCCTTCTAAGCTAACAAGCTGGAATACTTCAAGAAGACATGAGACATCTAGGTCAGAGATGAAAGACTGTTACTCAGAGGAAGAGCAGTAGCCAGGGTATCAACATTTGTGCCAGTTCTCTGAGCCCCAATTCCCACAGAGTAATACAAAGAAGGCTAGGTGATACCTGCACATGCAGACAGTTAACAAGAGAGGCATTCTGTGTCTAG
>NW_011888924.1:3568296-3585454 GCF_000151845.1 Pteropus vampyrus
TATTTGTCTTTTGGTGAATCCGAGGACTTCTTTTTGATGGGCATTCTATGTGGGAGTAAAACTGCTAGGTGTTAGGTAACATGCGCACATAGCCTTACGCACCTTTAACGCATCTTGCCGGCAGCTTTACAATTTATTGGTAGTGGGAGTAACGATCTTATTATAACCCCATCAGCAATGTATGACAATTTCAACTGCATCACATCCTCACTAACATTCAGCATTCTTTTAATTTTGTGAGTATGGGTACAGTGGTATCTCATTGTTAAGAACTTTGAAAGATCTGATATTTTATCCTTCTAAGCTAACAAGCTGGAATACTTCAAGAAGACATGAGACATCTAGGTCAGAGATGAAAGACTGTTACTCAGAGGAAGAGCAGTAGCCAGGGTATCAACATTTGTGCCAGTTCTCTGAGCCCCAATTCCCACAGAGTAATACAAAGAAGGCTAGGTGATACCTGCACATGCAGACAGTTAACAAGAGAGGCATTCTGTGTCTAGAGATTTGCTTGCATTTTTGGGGATTTTATATAAATGAAATCATAGTATGTACTTTTAAAATATGGCTTCTTTCACTAAGCATCTATTTTGCGATTTATACATGTTGTTGTAGTACCAATAGTTCATTTCTATTTGTGGCTGGGTGGTATCAATTGCAAGGATATACTATAATTTGTTTATCAATTTTCCTATTGATGGGCATTTGGGATGTTCACAGTTTTTGGCTATTACAAATAAATCTGCTACAATATTTGTATACATTTTTACAAGAACATATGCTTTCATTTCTCTTGTATAAATTCTATTGTTTTTTTCACCTCATGTCTCATATGTATTATAATCATATATAGATATATAATGTGAATATATATTTTAAAGAATCATACGTAATATTAACCGTAGGAGAGAGGTGGAGAGGAAAATCTCTTAGACCCCTTCTCAACTATGCTGATAAAGCTTTTGACTTGGCAATTCGTTACCTTTAATTTTGCAAAATACCAGAGCTTTTAACTATTTTCTCTAACTCATGGCTTTCCTTCTTCAGTCTATCCTATATAGATCGATTGATCTTTCTATCTATCCATCTATCTACCTGCCTACCTACTTATCTACCTACCTACCTGTGTATATAGATATGTACACAAGTAGTCATTTTTCTAAACTGTAAATTTAATATGGCTCCTGCTTATACTCCTCAGTATCAACAAAATAAACCCAGCACTTACTGTCTGAGTACATAAAGTCCTCGGTATCACCTTTCAACATCATTTGCTACCACTTCTTCCACGTACCCCAAGTTCTTCTCACACAGAAATACCAATAATGTGCCTCCTTCCTTTTTTTCTGTTAGTCCTTCTTGTGATTTCTTATTCATCCTTCTCTATGACGTCTTCTATTCCTCTCTACTCTACTCAGCCCCTTTGCACTTAGATGCTTCCTCCTCCGTGTTCCTACAGTATTTTATAAATTACTGTATTATAGCACTTATCATATTGTGAGTATGTTACAAAAGTGAGTGAGTATGTTACAAAAACAACAATGGGTGTCAATTAGAATTTCCTCCTGTAATTCTCCATAAAATTCTTATTTTAATATTTGCTTCAATCACTGTTCCAACGGATATGCAAAAACATACTGACGTACAACTACAGCCACAGTTATGTTGATGCCTGTAACCAGTAAAGTTGCTAAATGGCAAGAGCAAAAACTATGCCATGAGAGGTAGTTTAGAAGCCCCCAAATTACAAATTGGATGATAATTCTCTAACAGCTGACCACAATTTAAAAGATTTTTTAAGTAACTAGAACATCAGCTCTTAACAAGATAAAATTCTAAATAAACTAAAATCTTACAACCCATGTAATGAAAGAATGTATCCTGATACATTGCCTGATAAAATACTGCTTGCTTTGTAAAGTTTTTTTTTTTTTTTTTTAAAACATATTTCAAACGATATGTTTACCTGTGATTAAAATACCTGGTATAGAAACCTGGGTTCTATTTTCTGCAATAGAGTTATACAGTCAATTTCTTCAATATTTATTAGTTAGAGAAATAACTGGTAACTTATTAATACTTCTGCCAATTTCTGAAAAGCAATAGTGTTAGAAAGCTTGAGAGACAGTGAGGGAAGAATCATAACTGGCTAACTAGTTCTGGACAACTCTCTGTAAACCCTAAGATTAGAATGTGTATTGGGTAAAATAATAAATCTCTACAAACTATTATGCTCAAGAAGGACAACGTAGGTTTTAATCTCTTCAGTAAACTAAAAAGAGGACAAAAGAAGCTTGTACCTCCGTCTTCTAGAGCCAGAATTTTCTTAGGAATCACTGCAGCTTAGCTGTGAAGTAAACTGGATGTACCATTAATGTAGGTAGCTGTATTTCCCTGTTTTTATATAAGCAAGGATTTAAATCCTTCTCTTCGGGACAGATTGAATTCGTCTAGCACTTTCTCATAAGTTATAACATTCTAGGATCCTAATATGACATCATGGTTAAGGATCAACATATTTAAAAAAAAGAGAAAATTTTCTATCATTATATAAAAGCAAATAATCTTGAAAAATTAATAAAATCTTCTGAGTTACTGATCTTCCAGATGAACCATTCATTCTCCCCATAATCACATCTGATGACAGACACTGATGGTCTCTCAGAGGATGGAACAAAGAATAATGGTTTAGAAAAGGTACAAAAAGGAAATGAGAAGGGCAAGAAGCATTACGCTATCACTTGCATAACATAAATAATTACATCTGAGAAATATGAGCTCTTGACTACGGTGTTTCATCATCTTGTGTCAGTGAGATAAACATATCCAGGCAAGTAAGACAAGCATAACTTTGATTTTGTAGTATAGACAAAGTTCAGATGATGATGAATTTTGGAAATGCCAGAATGCCCAACTATTCTGCAAAAGCTCCTGGTCTGAATTATTAAATAGCAACTTAGCTGTATAAAAATTATCCCTTGACTAAAATTCCAAAGAGCTGCTAGAGAATAATGGCTCCATATTCTAGCCACTTAAACTTCTGTACCATTCCTTTATGACAGAGACTGCTAGTGGTGTTTGACTTGTCCTTTAGCAATGTAGGTACCTGGTGGTTCTTTAATAAGGGCCAAGGTATCATGAAAATATCGAGCTCTCAGAATGGGGAAGCTGAATTCTTGCCTGCCTGCCACTCCCTCAAACTATGGGTATATCATTTCTGATAATACAAATTCTACTGAAATACACTTTAATTTAATAATGTTTTTTAAAACTAAGGTTTTTAAAAACTTAAATCTCAAACTGAAATCCTTTCAAAGACTTCTGATGTGAGAAAAAAAGATTTTTAGTATTTCAACAATATACTTTCTAGGTTCTGTTTCTGATTTTATGTGTGTTTGTATGTATTTTAGGAACAGAACTAAACAACCACTTGAGGAACACAAGTCTTCCCCTGGGATCAAAAAGATAAGTACAGGTATACTACCGAAACATAAAAGGGTAGCTTGATCAAAGAAGATTTAAATACTGTTAGAGCAGAACTTAGTTTCATTTCAATAAAGATATATACTGCAGTAAAATGACCATTAAAAAAAAACCCACCTTACCTGCTACTGAATTTGGTCGTGGCATAAGATACAGTGGAATAGACTGTACCGATTGAGACAAAACCGTTTCCAAATTCCTCTCTGGGATCTTATTCAGGCTATAGGTGGAAGCTGTCATGTTTTCATCAACCCGATACAAACAGGAATCCATGCTAGATTTTTGAGACTGCCAAGGTTTCAGGTTTCCTCCAGATCCTAATTCTTTACTGCTTTCTCCAACATATTTCGTGCGTTCCACATTTTCAGAATAGCTTGTCAATGTAGCTGAAGAAAAAAAAAAAGAATAAAATGAATTAAAAAAAAACAACACCTAATGTTTACTACTACCCAAATTCAAGACTAAATAATGATAGCATTAGTAACATTATTTTAAAAAAGTAATTGATAATCATTTCATTTCTACCATGAAGTTTAAATAATTGAAACCAAAATATAACTATCACATATTTTCTCTCACATCCGTCTCATGTTTACCTTAACAACTCTATTTAAATGAACCAAACATTTATACATCAGTGCTAAAAGACCTACAACAGGGGCCTATCAATGCTAAAAATTTCATAATTTCATCAAAAGGGAATTTATATAATTTTCGTGAACTGCTGGAGTGCCAGAAGTCTCAAAAAGATCTTTATATTCTTTTTATCCTATATTTTCCCTCATTTAAATTTATTTCCTGGCCCTTTCCATGTAACAAAGAATTAGAAAAAAGTAACAGTCCCTAAGTAGAAGCTAATAGAGGAGAAAGAATCTGTCCAAATATGGAAGTAATACAGGGCGTTTTTGTTTGTACAGCTGACTACAGCTATAAGCCTATGCAAGTCCTTTCATGAAATTAAACCAAAACTGAAAGGGCTTCTAGAATTTTATCTAGTCTTATCACTAATTATAAACAGGAAAATTTTCATCAACCCCAGAAATGGAAGGATTCAACACATTAAAATCTAGATTATAAAAATTTTAGCAATAATTATAGAACAAGAATAAAATGTTATTCCAGGGGAGTTTTTATATGTTAGTTCACAGTCTCTTCTTATATTTAATATACCTATTGTTAAAAGAAGAAATCTAAGTTCATGAGGTAATTTCCATGATTCTTTTAGTGTGGTTTTCACTCGAAATTTAAAGAGTTCTGGACTCTGTAGTAACACGGGAAGAAGATGAATTACAAAAGAAGACACCTGGTTGCCTTCCAGACTTGCTGCTCTTTATGATATGTCCTCCTTGCATCTGAGAATGAAGTGCTGCCTCATGGGCCTCTCCTCTCAGAAAAGAACTGAGAGTATCATAGCATCATGGATGACACTAGATGCTAAAAAAGAATATTATGAGATCTATGTGGTGCAAGGGTTGAATTTTACTGGATTTGCTGCCTGTAATCTGGCTGCCATGGTCCTAGCAATGCTGCGAACCATTCGCTTGGACTGAAGCTGGGGCCCTGTTACTAACATCCTTGCTGGTCGCTCCTAGTCTTTTGTGTTGGTCATGGGCACAGTGAACCAGTGCCTTGTGCGCTGCTGCATACAGCTTCCCTCCTCTGTCCATGGACTTCTTTGATGCCACTGAGACATCGGAGGCAGGCTCCTAGATTTACACAATTTAAGAGTGGGGAAAACAATGCCATATTAGGGCTAACACATCAATATGAGAAGGGAACTGGCAGGAAAATCCCCTTCTAATCCCACCTTCCTTCCACAGCTCAGAAACGTGGTCTTGCCTAAGACTTTCAGCAGGACCACGTAATTCCTTTCCTTATCTTTGCTCTCTCTCCTTTGTTGCCTCTCTCCTCCATTCATTCGCTCTTGCTTCCCTGGGTTACACTTCCTTAATAAAGTGGTATCATGTAACCTTCTGTCTCAGGATCTGTTTTCTAAGGAATCTGTGCTAAGGTCATCCTGTTGGTGAAAATTTTGGGAACCATGGGCTAGAAATGCTTGAAGCTAACTCAAATGTTCAAGTCATATTAAGTTATATTATTTTGGTATATGGTTAAAATCACTCACTTTTATTAAAAATTCATTTCATATATTCAGTCTTTCAGTCAAAAATAGTCCAATGGTTCCAAAATTTTTGCCACCAAACTCAATGTTGCACCTTCCCCGATGAGATTTTTATGGATTCCATAGCATATTTTATAATTTTAATTTCTAAATGTGTTTAGTGAGATATATATATATACATATGTATGTGTGTGTGTGTGTGTACAGTATTTATATTATGTGTGTATATGTCTATATGTAGTCTTTTTTAACAGATGTATTCTTCTTATCCTAATTTCTGGAAATTGTCTCATTACTTTAAAATATAAACATTTTTTAGTAAAATCTGACTGAAATGTAACTTCATTTGGTGTGAAGGTGTGGTGATTCAGCTGGCTTTGTAATTCTTAGCTAGAAGCTTGGATCTCACACAAGTGCCAGGGTCAGTATAATGAAAGCCAGAAAATGGAAACTCCTATTTCCCAAAGGACTTGTCTACATGTAAAATATATCTGTTATTTAACCCCTTGCCTTTCACGATTTTTTCTGAGTTGTGTCCCTGCAGAAGTTTTTATCATTAAGTCCCAAATCAGAGTTGGCTAAGATTTGCTTATATCTGTATGGTCTTAGCCTAGAAATATATCCCCTATTTTCAGATAAACCATGAGCACATTCAGTAGGCTCCAAACATTAAAACAGAACTTCTTTAAAGGTCTGTGAAGGTCGTAATGGGTTTTACTATTTTCAATATTTCAAATTATTTATAAATAATAATGTTTACTAGTAACTAGTTAACTAAAATATCACACTACTGTAAACTTACTGTAACTAAAATATCACGCTACTGTAAGCTGGAATTGTATCAACGGTGAGAGAGCCAGTTAATTCATTTTGAATAGAAGCTTTGGTGGAGATATATTTGTTTGATAAATTAAAAATGAGAAATAAACTATTGAAAATGAATAATGTTAAAATGTCTTTCAAAAGTATAAGATCAACAAAAATTATAAAAGTCCTGATTGGTGGTAGAAAGATTTGAGAAACTTTGACTTAATCTGTGGTACAAAGAAAGAATTATTCAGTGGTCTGTGGACCCTTTCTTATTATTCAAATGCTAAATTTTATAATAAGGAAGGGCTTTTATGGTCATGGTATTTAAAAGCAAAGACAAGGAGGGCAGTTAGTTTTCCCAGTGTGAAAGAGTACTGGTGTAACTCTGCACTAACACTGTACTCTTTGCATAAACCAAACCTATTATTACATGGTTCATTTGTTTTTCAAAAGTGAAGCCGGGAGTAGGCCTTGCCCTTTTTTCCTTAGAAAAAGTTTGATTTCCCAAAACTTCACTCATCTCCATGTGACTGACTAATTCCCCTTAACAAGTATACAATAGGCAATAAGTGTAAGAAGAACTGAGAATCTCCATGAATGCCACCAGCTCAGTAAGAAAGGAACTTTTTCTGAACCACTTCTATTGGTATTTACAGACATGAATTTACAGAAAGAAGTAGAAAAAAATTTTTTTCTATCCACCACTCTTTTTCTCAGGTAATGCCTTTAAAAGAGTGGCTACGCGGAGAGGGATAGCTTTCATTTTGTTTACCGCTGTTTCTCTCTCCAGCATCATTATAAAGAGAACACATTTTATATATACATTTCAACAATTCAAAATCAGATTTTTTTTTGAAAACCTTAACCTGGGGCAATAATTAAAAAAAAAAAAGAAGACACGAAATGATTAATATAAAAACCAACTCACCAATGATGCCACTATCTCTGCTTTCGAGGGTGGAGGTTGGACTAGTGACAGCCCCGTAGCTGCAGTCCTTGGCAGTTGCATTTGTACTGACTGGTGGGAGGGTGGAGCAGGGGCTACTGGCTGGCGGAGAGGCAGTGCTGCTAGTCAAGGTGGAACAGGGACTTATCCGCTGAGTGATTGCTGAGGTCTGAAAAATCAGAACGAAAAATAAATAAGACAAACTGATCAGCTGTTAAAGTAAAATATATCTAATGGTAAAATATAAGCTTTGATGAGAAAAAGAAGAAAATCTACATGCACAGCTTTTACATCTATTAGGTTCTATTTATTTTTGCTTTCTAGGATAAGCGATTCTGCATTCCACAATTAAGGTGAAACTTAATAAACTTAACATGAGCAGAGACTATGGCCAATTTTTCTGCCTAGAAAATTTCCAGTGGCAAGTATTCGTTATCACTGCAATGAATTAGCAGAATAATTTTTAAAATTAAGCACCAGTTGTCCTTGCTATTTCCAATCAGTAAAACTTATGAAGTCTTGAATATTGTCTTGTTAAGAATTTCCTTCAGATAGGAAAAAAATATATATCTCCAGCTGAAGAGAAATAAAAATAAGGTTATTGATGCAAACAACTAGAACTTTTTTGATACATAAGTAGCTGCCGGAGATAATAAATGAATACAGAGAAAATGCCTTATTCTAAAAGTATAATAAAACAAATCAAACAATATTAATTTCATACAAAATTAAATTTCTCTGTAGAAACTAATTACAGACTAAGATCACTTTGTATCCGGAATAATTCTTACACTGAAGTTACCTCCTTTTTAAGTTTCTGATGGGAAGGAATAATCACCAAAATGATTGGTGGTAATATATTCTGGTTTACTGAATGTAATGACAATTCATTTTTCTTTAGTTCTTTCTATTCAAATTACTGAAATAACGAATAAACGTATTTTTTTCAAAAACTATAAGAAATTTTATCCTTTTCAAAATAAGTGATCAATGACAAAATCACATGGATGACTAATGATAAATTTGACATCTTTAATTCTTAAAAGAAGCAGAAGCCTTTCAACTTCTTTAAATACAAAGTCTTTCTTCATATTCTCTCTGCTAAAATTGAAGATTTATATTTAATACGTGATTGGAAAACATGTTGATCACTAAATATGAGACTATTAAGGCTCTTTGACTCATCCTAAAAAGATTTCTAGATGCAAGCCCTTGTATTTAATCATCTGTGTTGAATCCAGGTTTTGATTTTTAATTTAAATGCTATAATCAGGTCATAAAATGTACATTCAGCTCAACCAAGCACAAGTGACATTCTCAGAATCCTGTAAACAAATAAATCTTTTCAATCATATTAATAATATCAGGAACTGATTTTTCTTATGTAAGCCATCAAATCTATGCCATTTCTCTTCAATTACATAATTTTCCTCCAGAGCAGGGAGGAGTTTCGATTTCTTTGTATCTCCTTTTTTTTTTTTTTTTTAATAAAATGATACTGAGCAATGGTTTTTAACGAGGCATGCAGTACAATCACCTGTGGAATGACAAAAAACAAACAGGCTCCCCTACAAAACGGACATACTGAGCTCCACCCCAGACTTACTAAATCAGAAACCTCTCTAGTTAGACTTTGGCATGGCAATTTTTAACCTTTTCATTCTCAGTGTAAGAAACATGCAGGTAATGAAATGAACTATACTAGGGTCTTTTACATAGCTACACCTGTAGTCATCCCACATTGAAAAAGTTTCACTTTGGTATGGATCTATTACTTCTACAACAACTCATTTCCTCATTTCCGTTTTTAGACGAGATTTGCAGTCTGTTCTTTGAGAAAAGAAAATGTATTATATGCATTAATATAGCCAATTGGAAGGGTAAGCTCAAATGACACTATTTTTACTAAGTTATTTTCTGCAAAATATAGCATATATCACAGAATTTGTCTTTAAAAACTTTAGCTATAAAAGCAAAGCTTAAAGGTCAAGTCAAGAGCAGAAAATTGTTCATGGCTTATGAATTAAAAGGCAGGCTTTACATTTATTTAGGGAAGCCAGTTGAAGACATAGAAACCTCTTAGGCAGAAAGACATTATCCACTTCCAAAACCTTTCAGTGGTTTCCACACTGTTCTTAGTGTTCTCCAGAAGGATCCAAAACTCTCAATCTGGATCTCTTAAAGGTCCTACAAATACAGAAGAACCTAATGATGGAATTCATAAGGCACATCCTAATACCTCAGAAACTACTGAGAGAAGAAAATACAGCGATCAACTGAGTATCATTTTCAGTATTTAGTTTTTGCAGAAAAATGATATATGCTGACTTGCCTGTGCTGGACTCTGTCGTTATTAGTACCAAGGATACCATTACTATAGGGTCTTCCTAAACAAAGCAATCTATCTTTGTTATTATTCTGTTTAGCTCAGAAGGTCACCAAATGAACATAACCTCCTAGTTCTTAGTAGTCTTCCCAAGAGTAGATATTCTGATGATCAATTTAGTCACTTACTTCTGTGGTTCTAAGGTAGTTTTATGGTTTATTATATTCTAAGAAAGCTAACATTAAGCTTCATTATTAATACTTTACATTTAATACTTTACAATTAAAAAAATTTTAATATGTTATTTCATTTACTTATCAACCAAGTATGAGACATAATATTATTTTTCTCATTTAAGAAATGTGAAAATGAAACTGCTGTAAGCATGAGCTATAAATTTTCCTTAAATCATATAGTCTTCACAAATATTTATATACTAATTATAGTGCATATTATTTTATACCTTTTATATATATGGCATTTTATGCCTTACAAGGTGTTTTCATATTCATGATTTAACTTGATCTTCACGATAATCCTGTCAGGTGTTATTATTTCATATTACAATGGAACACCATGGTGTAGCTGTTAAGGACATAGGTTGTGAAAGTAGACTGCCTGGATTTAAATACTATTAAATCATTTTGGCAGTGTGTTTCCCTTTTTTGTCTCGAGATGGCTTCTTCTATATGTCCTCAGTTGAAAGACTTCTGTTGAACTAACATTCAGGTGGTTTTAATGATGGCTGCTCTGTAGTTTAGTTGTAATTTTGATGTGGTTGTGAGAAAAGGCAAGCGCAGCATGTACCTACTTCTCTATCTTGACTGGAATTCTCGTGTTTTCACCTTTTTAATCTAAAAATTGGAATATAAATAGACCCTACCACACTGGGTTGTAAGAAAGCTTAAACGAAATAGTGCAAATAAAGCAATTAGTACAATGATTAGTACACAGTAAGCATTTAATAAATGTCAGTTATTATTACCTATGAAAAATCTAAAGCTTGGAAATGTTAAGTGACACGTCCAAATTTACAAAATAGTAGGTGGTAGAGTTGGAACCAGAATACAAGTTTTCTACCTCCTGGTTTGGTGTCTATTCTATTATACTACATCGCTTGAAGTACATTAAATCAATAATGCGACTCATTTATTTATTTCAGACTATATTATTCAGTAAATACACAAGTAAGGCGTGCTCCATGGACTTGTGACTTTATTCAGAAATCACTGCAACATGCTGTGACGTGAAGCATCTCAGAAACAACAAAGTACAAATTTTAGCACCTGAAGAAATGTAGCTTTTTAGAAACAACTGGGTCCTCAGCAAATAGACTAAAATGTCATGTTAGCTAAGTCATTTTATAGAGCAGACACATTTAACATGAACCTCAAGAAATAAAAAGTAAAATAAATGTTTTATTTATATCAATATTTAAAAAGCCCTCAACTCATATCATCCCATTTTTTTATTCACAGGGAATAGGATTTAAATGGTTACAATGTAAACTGATTAAAAAAATCATCACTCCTTGCCATCATGACACTACATTCTTCTATGAGATACAGAGCAAACAATCCCAGAGCAATGACGTGAGGAAGTGAGTTACATGGGAAAGCATTCCAGTATGAATGAGCGTTTTATGTGCTTGAGGCACGACACGGAGGTCAGTGTTGCTGAAGAGCTGCAGGTGAAAGGGCGAGGGGCAGGAAATGATGCAGGAGAGGTTTGCAAGGGGTCAGACCAGGTGGGGCCTTTCTGGTCATGGTAAGGATTTTAGATTTAATTCTAAATTTGATGGAAATACAGTGGAAGACTGAAAGCAGAGAAGCGAAAGGATCAAATTCCCATTTTACAAGGATCACTATGGCTATCATGTACACAGACTACAGGAGGTGATAGTGGAAGCAGAGACCTATTAGGCGGCCATTTATCCAAACAGTAAATACTTACTGAGCACCTACTAATTATAGACACAGCAGTAAAAAGAAGAGGCAAAAGTTTCAGGCTTTCCAGTCTTACATTCTAGTAGCTGTTGTAGCCCAGGCAAGAAATGACAGTGGCTTGGACTTAGGTGTAGCAGTGAAGACTGTGAGAAGGGATCGGATTAACATACATTTTGAAGATAGCCTACATGATTCGCTGAAAGAGTGAATATGGAATATGACAGAAAAGTCAAGAATGGCTCCTAAGCATGTAGATGATACCATCCGCTCAGACAGAAAACACCGCAGCAGGAGCAGGTTATGGGAAAAAATGCAAGGGTTCAGATTTCCACATGTTAAATTTGAGATTTAACATATAAGTAGAAAGGTGGTGTAGGCAGCTCTGTATACAGATCTGGAGTTACAGGAAAGGCAGGGCTAGAGATAATGTTTTGTTATATTATGTTTTTATTGTTTCAGTTTAAAATATTTTCTAATTTCTTCTTTGATTCAAAGGCTATTTAGATGTATGTTAATATCCAAACATTTTCTAACTTATCTTTTAGCTATTGCTCTGTTAAGTCATTTTGTAATTGATTAATTCTACCATGGTCACAGTAATTGGAATCTTTTGAAATTTGCTGAGATCTGCTCTATAGCTCAGCATGTTATCAATATGGTACATGACCCATGTGCCTCTGGAAACAATGTGTATTCTCCAACTTCTGGGTACAGTGCTCATATACATGTCAATTTTGTTTGTTGGCTTATTTACTTATCTACTGATTTATTTTCTCATTTGTTCAATAAATGAACCAATACCTGAAAGTGGCTTTTTAAAGCTAAGAATGAAACTAAAAGATGTTTCACAAACTGAAGAAAATAGTAATTATGAAAAATTAAGTGATATCTCCAAGCCTCAAAAGGCATTCGACAATTGGGATTACACACACACACACACACACACACACACACACACCCCACCCACCCACCCATCCAACCTCCCCTCCTCCGCCACCCCCCGTGACATTTTTCCTTTCCTGGTTTAACAGGATGATTCATCTCATGTTTCACAAAGTTGGTTACAAGCTCTTTACCTGATTTTCGTCCTGTACTTCCATGTTGTATTGGTCACCTGGCTGAACTTCCGTGACTTTCTCTCCAAGGAGGAAACCCAGACGAGTCATGAGTGTGTTTGCTGCCTCATCTACAGATGGAGGGGGACCAAGATCCTGTTCAGCATCACCTAAAACAGGAAGATATTGAAACATATGAATCTTTCATAATAAAATGGCCGAGTTCTGCAAATATTCTTATATTCAGTTTGGTCATTTCCTTTGTTTTTACATTCTAAACCCAAAATTACAAGGTCCCTGTCTAGAATCTGATTTTCCCACGTTTACATATTATAATTGCTATACAGTTTACTCAGATTATCCTCTACTTATGTGCTCGAAATGAGTCTGAATGTTTTTGTAACTTACTGAATAGAAAAAGTTTCCCATTTCCTTGACAATTAGATTTCCAATACAGTCCTAGTCTTGGGATCTAGTTCCTGGCTGCAATCACTACCTTCATTTAGGTTCGTTTATCTTTTTTCCCCTTACAATTTGTGTGAATATCCTTTTATTTCGAAATCAGTTCAAATTTACAAGAAAGTTTCAAGAACAGTACAAAGAATATTATTTTCCTTAACCAGCTGAAAGTACTGACATGATGTCTCATCCTCCCCAGATACCATGTATTTCCTTATAAACAAGGATATTCTCTTACATAACCATAGGACCAGCACAGAAATCAGGAAACTAACATTTTACATTATTATGCTCTCATCCACGGACACCATTTAAGTTTTGATATTTGTCCCAGTAATGTCCTTTCTAGAAAAAGGATCCAACAATTCAGGATTGTGTAATGCATTTAGTTCTCAGTTTCCTTTTATCTCTTTTGATCTAGAACAGTTTTTCAGTCTTTTCTTAATCGTGACCTTGAAACTGTTTAAGATTTTAGGCCAGCTGTTTGCACAAAGTCTCTCCATTTGAATTTATCTAATGTGACCTCATGATCTGATTCAGGTCATCCACTTTTGGCAGGAATATCACAAAAATAATGCTGTGTTAACTTTGATCACTTGGTTATGGTAGTGTTTGCCAGATTTTTCCACTCTAAAATTATACTTTTTCACTTTGTAATGAATAAGTATTTTGTAAAGGAATTCTTTGGGATTATGTAAATATCCCATTCCTCAACAAACTTTTAAATTAAAAAAAAGTTTGTGATAAAATACACATTACAAAATCTGCCATTCTAATTATTTTAAGTGTAAAATTTAGTGGCATTAAGTACATTTACAATGTTGTACAACCATTGCCACTATCCATTTCCAGAATTTTTAATCTTCCCTCAAAAAAATTCTGTACCCATTAAATAACTCTCCATTACCCTCTCTTACTAACCCCTAGTAATCTCTATTCTACTTTCTGTCTCTGTGAATGTGCATATTCTAGGTATCTCATATAAGTGGAATCATACAATATTTGTCCTTTTATGTCTAGCTTATCTCACTCAGCATAATGTTTTCAAGGTTCGTCCATGTTGCAGCATGTATCAGAATTTCATTTTTTATATTTCACTCCTTTTATGACTGAGTAATATTCCACTGAATGTATATATGCCACATTTAGTTTACTTATTCATCTCATATTGGACATTTGAGTTGTTTCCACCTATTAAATAATATGAATAATGATAGCATAAACATTGTTGTACAAGTATCAATCTGAATCACTCCTCCATAAACTATTTAAGTATCCATTAATGTTTCTTGGTTGAACTGACTACCGTTATGTTTGCCAAACAGTGATTTTTCAAAATCCATTACTCTTTCCACAGTGTACTTTCTTTTATCTATCCATCCATCCATCCATCCATCCATCCATCCATCCATCCATCCATCCATCCATCCAAACTCAAAGATTCCTCTCTGATTCAATGAGTTGTAGTTTTTTACTATCATTATTTAGTTGCTCAAATTGTCCCAGAGTTGGCCAGGGTAAGCCTTTTCAATTTGGCTTCTATAACCTTTTGACATATCCCTGTCATTTTCTGAGCACTTCTTTGCTTTCTGGCATAAGATATTCCAGGCTCATCTTGTACTTTCCCCGCCCTAGTCCTGGAATGAATCCTTTCCCCAAGAAAGCCCGGTTCTTTTTAATGGAGAAAGGTATTTAAACTATCAGGTAGGCTCACTGCTATTAGGATGTCACTGATCTCCAGATCACTTAGTAGGCAGAGTCAGGCAGTGCATTCACACATACACATGCACACACACATATATACAGAAATACATACATTCACATACACACATATTTATATTCATTTTTATTTGTAAATCCATATACAAACACACATCCCAAAAGTTCACAGTGACACTCTAATTCCAGTTTAATACCATAGGGTTAATTCTAGTTTTTCTCCTTTCCAAAGTTGTAATTCCGTTCTCTAATAGTGAGAAATCTGGCTCTCATTATCCTTACTTATTTAATCTATTCTCCCTACATGTAACAAATTCCACTGTTGCTCATTGCCACCCTGCACACAGATGCTCTACTAATCCCTACTGGGTTCCCATCCCATGCCAGACTACCACTTCTCTCACAGTCAGAATCATTTTTTCGAAATTGATATATAATTAATATACCATAGTGGTTAGCAACTACAGGAATTATTCTTTTTCAAACTTTTTCACCGAGCGATGTTGAACAAAGTCAGTATAAGGTTTTCCCTTGGATTCACCATTCAGATAAATTCATTTCTAAATAGAGAATTTATAGAAATCATATTAAAAGGAACCAGGGAACTCAAGATGATCTGTTCTAAATGTGATGCAGAAGTAATTTACTAAACTGAATATCTGTTCACAATAACTCGATTCACTATCAACATTTTTTCAGGTTTTTTTTTTTTGTTTTTTTGTTTTTTACATTTAGATGCATTTAATCTAACTTTGTAACAATCCACAACAGCACAGAATCTACAGGACATTACAAAAAAATTTTTTTGGAGTCGGATATGTCCCTTCAGCTTAGCAAGCATTTGCTACAGTGTCATAAAATTCGATGCCAAAATACAATAGCTTCTTAATTTTTAGGACATTTAGTATTACACTCTAAACTAGTCCAATGACAAGTGAGATTTAATTGTTATTATTCAGTTTAATAGTTATCTTAACTTCTCTACTAAAGATACAAGCTGAAGGTCAGAGGAAGGGACTATATGTATATCTTTGATGGAACTCAAGTGTTCCATCTGTGGAAAATCTATATAGAACCCTCATTGAATTTATGTCAGAGTAGAAAAATTGGCTCAATTTCCCCTTCTCTACTTCCTCTCCAAGAGGCAACAAAAATTTCTCTGCCACAGAACAGAAATAAGAGAATTGGTAGAGTGATTTTTACATTACAACTATTTAGATTCACCCTGAGAATGATTAAAAGCTTCTTATTCCTTGATAAAATAAAAAGGTAACTGCTATATTCAAATTCATAAATTACCCTTTTCTCCTTCTATAAATTAAACTGGCTCAGCTTTTACAAATTCTCACATAGATTCCTGACTTGTAGATTTTCTGGTGTTCCATTTCACTTTTTTTTTAATAGAAAGTTATTCTGATAATTATCAAATATCTTATATTTACATGTTAACATTAGGTGTGATGAGGATATATATAACACGGAGAAGTTACAGTTACTGATTTTGAAACATTTATAATTTATATGAAAAATAAGACATGATTCATTTATTTAACATATAGTACTTATTATGTACAAGTCACTAAACACTTTACAAATATTAATCTTTATAACAACTTTGTGAAGTAGGTATTATCACTTTCATTTTACAAGTGAGAAAACTGAGGCACAGAGAAATTAAGTTGCCTACTCAAAGTCACACAACCAATAAATGGTAAAGCCAGATTTATAGTCCAGGTTCCTTGACTCTAGAATCCATGCTCCCAACTAGTATGTCATACTGCCTCCCTCACCGGAAAGTAATATCACAATTAGTGAGAATGTTTAAATAATAGACAACTTATTAGCAGGCACATTGCTTATAGTATTTGTGATATTATGCTATAATAAGAAATACATATTCGGTCTTTGTTATCAATTCTTGAAATGGAGCTCCTAAGTGAAAGGGGTGAGAGAAATGTCTTTTGTTTTTCATAATAAGCCCCTTTCAACCACCCATGAGTTTATATCACTGTAGTGACTCTTAGCGGGATACTAGGTAGTGTCAGGATAAAAACTGGTTGCCAGAGGACTATGTGTTTAGAGGATTGGAACTTTTAGTCCCACCCCTATGTGTGTTTAGAGGACTGGAACTTTTAGTCCCACCCCTGACCTACAGGGAGGGGAGGGAACTGAAGATGTAGTTAATGACCAAGGGCCAATGATTTAATCAATCATGTCTGCATAACAGACTGCCATGAAGACATTAAACAATGGGGTTTGGAGAGCTTCTGGGTTGATGAACACATCAGCCTT
>NW_011888924.1:3585504-3655770 GCF_000151845.1 Pteropus vampyrus
AGGGGTGAGAGAAATGTCTTTTGTTTTTCATAATAAGCCCCTTTCAACCACCCATGAGTTTATATCACTGTAGTGACTCTTAGCGGGATACTAGGTAGTGTCAGGATAAAAACTGGTTGCCAGAGGACTATGTGTTTAGAGGATTGGAACTTTTAGTCCCACCCCTATGTGTGTTTAGAGGACTGGAACTTTTAGTCCCACCCCTGACCTACAGGGAGGGGAGGGAACTGAAGATGTAGTTAATGACCAAGGGCCAATGATTTAATCAATCATGTCTGCATAACAGACTGCCATGAAGACATTAAACAATGGGGTTTGGAGAGCTTCTGGGTTGATGAACACATCAGCCTTGGGAGGGGGTCGTATACCCGAAACTCCGCAGGGACGGAAGCTCTTGCGCTTGGGACTTCCTGACCTCCCCTCCTATGTACCTCTTCATCTGGCTGTTCATTTGCATCCTTTAAGATATCCTTTATAATAAACTGGAAACAATAAATAAAGTGTTTTCTTGGGTTATTTTGAGAATGTTAAAGAGCAGGAATTATACTTTATGTAAGCTTTGAGATTGGCTTTTTAAAAATTCAACATTACGCCTTTAAAATCCATTCAGATTACTGCCTGTTTCAAATAGTTTGTTCCTTTCATTTCTGAGTAGTAATGCATTGCATAGATGTACCACATTTTGTTTAACCATTAAGCCACTGGAAGACATCTGAGTTGTTTCCGGTTTCTGGACAGTTTGAATAAAGCTGCTATGAACATTCATGTACAGGGTTTTGTGTGAACCAAAGTTTTCATTTCTCTAGAACAAACACCTGGGAACACAATTGCTGGGTCCGTGTCCCTGATGGACTGATGGCGGGTATATGTTTAACTTTTTCTTTTGGTTATGTTCTCTCTCTTTTTCTCCTTGTGGGACTCTGACCTTATTAGACTTCTTGAAGTGGTCTCACAACTCACTTCCAGTCTTTTTTCACTGTGTTTTACTTTTGATAGTTTCTAATTGGTATGTCTTCCAGTTCACTCATCTTTTTTTTCCTGCAATATCTAATCTGATGTTAACTCTACCTATTGTATTTTTTATTTAAATCTCTGATAATGTAATTTTTATCTCTAGAAGTTCACAGTGGGTCATTTTTATATTTTCATGCCTCTGAAATACTATTTCCTCTATCTTCTTGAACCTATGGGTTAAAATTATAATAACTGTTTTACTGCTTTTGTCTACTAATTCTATCACCTGAATAATTTGGGGATTGACTTTGATTGACTGATTTTACTCATTATAGGAAGTATTTTCCAACTCCTTTGCATGCATTTTGTTACTACAGTGTGTGGATTTTCCTTCTTGGCCATTTGGATACTATTTCTAAACTACCGAGTTACATACTTTATATTATTAAAAATTATTAAAATCTATTACAATAACAAGAGCATTTATAGTACATGAAATGTGAAGTAAACAGTTTCTGATTAAAATGCTAAATGTTATTCTGAAGCTATCTGTAATAACATTTAAAAGTACCTAACCTCATTGGACTTCATAACACATTACTATACCACACTATACACAAATGGCAGGCAAGAAGCTATAATTATATATTATAGTGTCATGCATTATTCACAATAGTCCAAATGTTACTCATTTAAGAAATGAGTTTAGTAATAAACTAAACTCTTCTTTTTTCTTCTAAGCTTTATGCTCATGTTACTCTTATTTTTACTACATCACTCTATTCTCTTAACTGCTTTTCTTCTATGGTTCTGATAGAGGTTTAAAAGAAACTAATATTTATTACTTTTAAGAAGTCCAAAAGTTCATATACTTTATATAACACTGAAGTATTTATGGAAGAAATTATATAAAGTCCAGGTTTTGCTGAAATTGCTACAAAAATGGGAAAGATACAGAGAAGCAAAGTTGTCAAAATTATTGTTTTCTGCACTACAAGATTATCCTATAATCTTTTCAGTCTTCAATAGACCTTAGTCTTATAGTGGTACATAGACAGGACTTTTTTGGGTTACCTTGTGTATGTCAAGGATGGGGAATTATCTCAAGGCACAGAACTTAAGACTAAAAATATATCTCATATTTTTCACATATTTTACAATTATAATAACAGCTAGCACATATGTGGATTAATTATATGTGAGGTACTGTTTATAAGTATTTTATATATATTAACTCATTTAATTATCACAACCACCCTATGAGATAAAGCACTCTTATCCCCATTTTAAAAATAAGGAAAATGAAGCACAGAAGGGATAAGTAACTTACTTAAATTCCTATGGCTGTTAAGTGGCTGGAGCCAGGTAATCTGGACCTAGAACTCAAGCTCTTAACCCCTAAAGTTATACTGTCATCCTTGATTCCAGTCTCTTACCATGTTGATGAGCATCACTCTGTACCTCTTCCCTGCCCAAGGCATTTGCTCAAAATTCTCAAAATTCTTCTTAAATCCTCATACCAAATATTTTACCTATCTTTTTGTCTCATCCATGACCATCCAGGTGATGTGAAGAGGGTGTCATCTTCATAACCAAACACGCCCAATTAAGGTATGTCCCTAAACAAAGATAGTACTTTCCTTGAGTGGAATTCTGCTTGTGACTTCTTTTAAAATGATGAACTTGGAGTATGATAAACAAAACAAGACGGCTGGTAGAGTGTTAAAAAATAATCACTGTGAGACACAAAATAAACCATACAGCATTCATACATAATGCTTATAAAAACTATTTAAATTTATAGCTCTTGGTTTTATTTTGGCTATTTGGGAGTAGTGTGTTTATGCATTAGGCTTTGCTCCCAGACCACTGAATGAGAAATACTAAAGGATTCTAACATTAACATGGATATGGAAAGACCCAGGAATAGTAAAGAAAACTTGAAGAATGACTTCTATTACTCAATATAAAGAATTAACAGAGGGTAGGGGAAGGGGAGAGATAGAAGGGTTAAGGAGAGTCAAATATGTGTGCACAGAAAGAAAACAAACTATGAGAGATGCACATACAGCGTACATATATATATGCCTTACTGTTAAAAAAAGAATATAATGCTAAAGTAATTAAGACAGGGTATAACTGACAAAGCATAGATAAAAAGACCAATGAAACTGAATAAAGATTCCAGAAGCATAGCTATACATATATAATCACCTCATTTAGGACAAAGGTACCACTGTAATATTTTAGTAATAGGATGGTGTTTTCAATAATTGGTGATAGATTAATATGACATGAATAAAAATGAAACCTGTTCTTACCTCATATCATAAACAAAAGTCAATTAGAGATGGATTATAGACCCAATTAGAGATGGATTATAGAAAAGTAAAACAATAAATTTTCTGTAAGATAACCTAATAGAATGGCTTCATGACCTAAGACTAGCCAAAGACTTCTTAAACAGGACAAAAAAGGCACTAACTATAAAAGAAAATATTAGTAAAGTGAAGTTTATTAATAACAAAAACTTCTGTTCACCAAAGATCAATAAAGACAGTAAAAATGCAAGCCATAGAGTGGGGAAAAAATATCTTTAATTCATATATCTTACAAAGGACTTATATCTAGAATATATAAAGAACCCATACAAATTAATAAGAAAAATACAAACAGTCCAATTAAAAAATGAATAAAAAAAAATCTACACGGGAATTTACAAGAAGACAGCCAATGACCAATAAGCATAGGAAAAGCTGTTCACCACTATTGGGAAAATGATAACCAAAACCACAATGAGATACCACTACACATGCACAGTGTAGAATAAAACATGAAAGAAACAAACTAAAAAAACACCCAACAATATGCGGTAAAAGAGCACTTAAATACTACTGTGCTGGTGGGAACATAAATTGGTTAGCATCAAACTTGGAAAAAATTTTTAAGAAAACCTTACAACTCAACATATATGTCCACTATCAGGTATATACCAAAAGGATAAGTATACATAAGTGCACCAAAATATATGTAAACAAACATTCAAAATAGAACTATTCATAATAGCCATCAATAGTAGACACATAATGAAATATGACATCAATAAAATATGACATATTATTGAACAAAAATAAATATAAATGATTTCACTCACATAAAGTTTGAAAACCAGTAAAAGAAATAATTGATAAGGGTAATCAGAATAATGATTATGCTTGTAGGGAGTGGAAAATGACATAAAGGAAGAATGAGAAAGCTTCTGAAGTGCTAGTGATGTTCTATAACTTGATTTAGGTGTGATTACATGGGTGTGTTCACTTCATAAAATTTTATAGCTGCATTATTATAATTTGTGTATCTTTCTGTACTCGTTATATTTTAATTTTTAAAAATTACAGAAACTGTATTAAGGACAAAGGACACTGGGTTTGAGAATGAAACAATATTCATAATATCCAGGTTTTTTTTCCTCCAAGAAGGATGTCTAGAATTATGAAAGAAGCCAGTATACACAGGAAATATTTTATAAGTTAAAGGAAGTACTAGAGAGCAAAGCAAAAAACCAACTTGTCTTAGAAGAGCGGAAAGAGGAAGTGGAGGGAAGGCGTTCTTGGAAGAGGCTATATTAGAATTTCTTGTGATGGAGGAGTCTGATTTTTTTAACAGAAGAGTTAGGGAAAAAGAACACAGGGAACAATTTTCAGATTCAAATTCGATATGACATACCACTTTGACACAGATATAGAACCCTAAGATCAAATCTGATTAAATGTAATATATTTAATGTTTTAAAAGAATGTTTTATTTCTTATAAATAACAATAACAATATTGTTATTGTTAATAACAATATTGGTAGTAGCACTAATAATAAAAATAACTAACACTGAGATATTATTGTCTGGTACTTTTCTAAGTACTTTACTTGTATTAAATCATTTAATCTTCACAACATTTCTTACCTTACAAACAGTAAAAGTGAGGTACGCAAAGATTAAGTCCTTGCTTGCCCATGGTTCCACAGTTAGGTAAATGACAATCTCAATATTTGTCCAGGACGGCTGGCTCCTGAGCCTATATTCTTGACTACCTCATTATTTTGCCAGGAAATATGTGATAATATTGAGTAGAAATTGTTTACATGGTCATTTTATTTATTTTTATCTTAACAGTATCCAGCAGAATTATATGATGATAAACAATCAGAAAAGCATTCATTAATTTAATGAATATTTATTTAGTATTTTTTGTGCGTGTCCAGCCCTGTTAGGTGTTATGTATTCATTTATGAACAAAAGGCATAGTCTCTATTCTTAAGGAGCTTATGGCCTCATGGGGAAATTAGAAAATAATTTAGTTAACTCATAGTAAATTAAACTCTATGATAAATATAATGTTGAAAAAAAACCAAGTGCTGAATATTTCAGAACACTTTGGTTTTTATTATTAAATTAAATTTATTGGGGTAACATTGGTTAACACATTTATGTTTCAAGTATGCCTTTATTTTTCTTGATGACACCAATTCCCCTTTCAAAGATGGTTTATACTTTATAACATTTGCAAAAACTGCCTTCTACTTGAAGTAGCCAAACTGCGGAGGGATTAAACAATGATTAAAACTGTGTCAAGACATAAAAACAAACACAAAGATCAATGAAACAGAACAGAGAGCCCAGAAATAAATCCATACATATATGGTCAATTAACTTAAGACAAACAAGGTAAGACTTTATAGTGGAAAAAGAACAGCCTCTTCAATAAATGGTGTTGGGGAAACTGGACAGACATGCAAAGGAATGAAATTAGACTATTTTACACCATGCACAAAAATTAACTCAGATTAAAGAATTGAATGTAAGACCTGAAACCATAAAACTCCTGAAAGGAACTATAGGCAGTAAGCTCCCTAACATAAGTCTTGGATCTTTTTTGGATCTGACTTCAAAGGCAAGGGCAACAAAAGCAAAAATATACAATTGGGACTACATCAAACTAATAAGCTTCTGCAGGAAGGAAATGAAGGAAACCATCAACAAAATGAAAAGGCAAGCTAATGAATGGGAGAAGATATTTGCAAGTCATGTATTTATAAGGCGTTAATATCCAAAAAAAAAAAAAAAAAAGCAAAAAAACCAAATAAAAAAAAAAACTGAATAAAAAAGGGCAAAAAAACCAAAAAAAACTTTTTTTTTTCCAAAGAAGACATACAGATGGCCAAAAGGCACATGAAAAGATGCTCCATATCACAAATCATTAGGGAAATGCAAATCAAAACCACAATGAAGTATCAACCTATTAGAATGGCTATTATCAAAAAGACAAGAAATAACAAGTGTTGGTGAGGATGTGGACAAAAGAGACCCTTCTACACTGTTGATGGGAATGTAAATTGGTGTAGCCACTGTGGAAACAATATGGCAGTTCCTCAAAAAATTAAAAAAAGAACTATCATATGATCCAGCAATTCCACCTAACACGGTGCTGGACACACACAGAAATTTCACAAAAACACTGGAGAAGATATATGCATCCTTATGTTCACTGCAGGATTATTTATAATAGTCACGATATGGAAACAACCTAAGTGTACATTGATGGATGCATAAAGATGGGGCATATATCCATACAATGGAATACTACTTAACTAAAAAGAGCATGAAGTCTTGCCCTTTGTGACATGAATGAACCTTGAAGGTATTACACTAAGTGAAATAAATCAGACAGAGAAAGACAAATACCATTTGATTTCACTTATGTAGAATCTAAAAAACAAAATAAATGATCAAACAAAACAAAACAAAACAAAACAAAACAAAACAAAAGAAATACAGAGAACAGATTTGTGATTGTTAGAGGAGAGAGGAGTTGGGAGAACAGGAAGAAGGGGATCAAGAGGTACAAACTTCCAGTTGTGAAATAAGTCACAGGAATGTAATGTACAGCATGGTGACTACAGTCAATAATATTGTATTGCATGTTTGAAAGCTGCTGAGTAAATCTTAAGAGTTCTCAACACAAAAATAATTTTTTAACTTTATATGACAGATAGTAACTAGACTTATTGGGGTGATCATTTCACAGTGTATATTAATATCAAATCATTCTGTCATATACATGAAATATGTTGTATGTGTCAATTATATCTCAATTAAAAAACTATGCCAAGGAATGAATGTCTAATAGGTAATGCAACCAAATCCCTCATCTGTATTCCACACATGGCAAAGGCTACACAAAGTCTAGTTTCATAGACTCTCTCAATTTTCAGCATTTTCACATTGGGCTGTTTGTATTTTCCTTTATGATCTGTTAATTATAAACCGCTTCTTCTCATCTACTTCAAATTACTCAGAAAGCTGTATCACATTTAATCAAATAAAGAAATCCATGCTTTCTCTCTAAGAGAGTTACGAAACCTATGATTAGCTTGGCCCAATTGCCAAGCAAACCTGGTTACAATTTCATTTCTTAGTTCTTAAATGATTACCTAAATTTTCTCTTTTCTGATGAATATTGGAAAACATGGGTGACTACAAAAAGCACAGGCTATTTGTCACAGTAAGTGCTGAAGCCAGGAGGCTCTTCCACATCCTCCCAGAACTGAAATCCAGATTGTGAGACACATTGCCTACCAGCAACCAAGACCCAAAGCAGCCACCACTGGCTGAACTCCACTCACAGAGAGGCTGACTTTAAAGCATTTATTCCCCCCGACCCCCACCCCCACTTCTTAGTTCCCTTGGGAATACTTGAAGAGGGGGAAGAAACCGAAGAAATAATTGTTGAAACTGGGGGATGAGTACATGGGAGCTTCTTGGGTGTGTTTAAAACTTTACACAATAAAAAATTTTTTTCTGGCTTGGCCATGTGACTTTACTTGGACCATGGAATGTTATGGGCAGAGGATTGAAATGTGCTTATGCATTTGGTTTTGTTCTTGTTCTCTGCTGATCCAGCAAGAAAAGAGCTTCTCTTCACCTGATGCTCCTTTAGCCTGGGCTCCAGAAAGAACACATGCAGACCTGAGTCCAACCTGAACCTCAGAGCTGCTCAGCCAACGTGCACCCTAAAACAGAGTCATTCCAATCAATATTTGAAAATCCACAGGTAAGAAAAAAAATGCTTATTTCTGGTCATTACAAGTATTTGGTTGCTTTGTTACGCAGTATTATTATGAACATTTAACTTTTAGATATTTAATTTTTCTCAAATACAACCATAACAACTTGCAGACTACAATGACATTCTGGTGGTTTTTCCTATTATGTATTTTCTGATCAATATAATAATTCTCTTACTCATCTTCATATGCACTCTTAGTTGTCCTCTTATTCTAGATTCTATTTCTTACTCATCTATTGATCTCTTTTTAAAGATATAATTTACATACAACAATCATATTCCTATAAAGTGTACAATTCAGTGAATTTTGACAGATATACACATCTGTGAAACTGCTTTCAAAATCAAGATACAGAACATTTCTATCATCTCTGGAAGTTTCCTTGAGTTCCTTTAAAGTTGAACTCTCTCTCAGTCCCTAGCCACGGGCAACCAGTGTTCTGCTTTGTTATCTGATGTTAACTTATATTTTCTATACTTCATATAAATGGAATTAAATAATAAATATTCCTTTTTGTCTGGCTTCTTTTATTTAGCATAATGTTTTTGAAATCCATCCATGTTGCTGAGTGGTTCAGTAGTTTGTTCCTTTTTATAGCTGAGCAGTATTCCTTCACATGAATTTACATTTTGTTATTTGTTACCCACTGATGGACACTGGATTGTTTCTGCTTTTTGGCTACTAAATATCAAGGTGCTATAAACATTCATGTAAATGTCTTTGGACATATTTTTTAATTTCTCTTGGACAAATACAAAGGTGTATAATAGCTGGGTTATAAAGATTAAACATTTTAAAATTTAACCTTATAAGAAATTGTCAGTTTCCAAAGGGATTGTTAAATTTATATTCTCAGAAGCAGTGCATGAGTTCTAGTTGCTCCATATTCTCACCAACATCTGTATTGTGAGCTGTTTTGATGTCAGTCATACTAATGAGTGCCCAGTGGTATCTGATGGTTTTAATTTGCATTTCTCTGATTACTAATGATGTTGAGCATCTCTTCTTGTATTTACTGGCCATTCTTATATTTTCATTTGTGAATGTCTCTTCGAATCTTTTGTATATTTAAAAAATTAGGTTCTCTTCTTGTTAGTTTTAAGAGCTATTTATTTTGGATATAAGTCTGACAGACATATGTATGTTAATATTTTCTATTCTATGGCTTGGCTTTCCCTTTTCTTAACAGTATTTTTTGAAGAGCAAAAGTTTTTAATTTAGAAAAAGTCTGACTTTTAAATTTTTTGTTTTATAGCTAACACTTCTTATGTCCTATCCAAGAAACCTTAGCCTACTCCAAGGTTGCCAAGATTTGCTTCCTAGCTCTTATATTTAGTTCTACAATATACTTTAACTTTTGTGCATGGTATAAAGTAAGGGTTAATGTTCATTTCCCATTGAATTTCTCTAACACCTTTACTGAAGAATAATGTATATCCTTTAACTTTGTTATTTTCTGAAAATTGCTAGGTCATTTTCATTTTCATACAAATATTATAATCATGTAAATTTCTAAATTTAGGATCATATAAATCTTGTAAATTTCTACAAATATTTTTTTCCTTGGGATTGCATTGAATCAATTTAGGGAATATTGCCTATTGTCACAGTTAAGTGTTGTGACAATATTTTAACAATATTGAATCCTCTAATTTTTAAATACGATATATCTCTTCATTTATTTAGACCTTTAATTTGTCTCGGCAATGTTTTATTTACAAATTTAGTGTACATGTTTTGTTAAATTTATCCCTAAATATTTCATGATTTTGGATGCTATTATAAATGAAACTTTATTTTCGAATTGTTCTTTGCTAGATATAGAAATACTACTGATTTTTATATAATGACCTAGCTGTCCTTCTCTTTTGAACTTACATAAGCACATTTATTCAGATGTAATTGGAAATGTATGCTGCAAGTACTGGTTTGTGTTTGGTGCATTGCTCTGCTAATACATAATATAATAAATATTATATGCTTATATAATATGAAGGTAGCTGGAGTTGGAGAGACAAGTTCCACATTCACTGTGAAACACTGACATACCAAGGCAGGTTATCAGGGGCTTGTTTTATATCAAAATTGGAAGAAATAAGGATGAGACACTCAGGACTTAATTAGCTCTAGCATTAGGATTTTTAACCAGAAAAGGGAGATGGACAAAGATTATCTCCTGAATTCCTCAGGCATGTCCCTAAATATATATAGAAACTTTCTTTAATGTTAGTAGCAGCAACAATTTGGGGTGAAAACAATTTGAGATGTCATTATAATGTTTTCAAACTTAACTCCAGGAACCTGGTTCTGAGTTCCTCCAGCTGGGAATAAAGATGGGGGAGTGGAGGTAGTGTGTAAGGTTGTAAGAAAATGAGGCTAAGAAGAGCACTGTAAAACTAGGGGTGCTGTAAAGAACTGAAGGATAAGTTAATACTAATTCAGAAGCCTGAGGAGAGCTGTAGTACTAGTAAGCTACAAAAGGGCTTTACCTTAGTGCCATGAGATGACTAAGTCAAAATCGATTAATGTGGAAAGTGATACATTACCAAGGTATTAATAGATTTCAAAGTCAGGTCCAGATCTGCCTTTGCCATTGGGAATGATGGCATTTCAGCTGTCATGAAGGTCACAAAGAACAGACGGGAGAGAATGGCACAAGTCGCTGCAGAGAAGGATGCTAAAGTAAAGGTGTAAACGACCCAGGCCAGGAAAAGAAATAACCTGCAACTATGTTGGTCCAAGTAAAATATTGTCCTTGTCATTTTTACTACCACAGGTGCTGTGCTATAGTTCTCATGAAGTGTAGTGTAAAAATCACTTTACCTTTTGTGTACATAAATGTGAGTCTTATCAAACAAAAGCATTTCTTTTGCATATATATTTTTTTGTGTTCAAACATGGAAGTCATATATGTTTTACATTAGAATACTGCAATTACGTTATGTGACAAATGTATGGAAATAAATGAAGATCACCCAAATAAGAGAAAGCAAAAGGCTATTTGGAGCTTGCTATAGAGCAAAGGAGTCAGCCATCATCACTTGCACTTGACACAGACTCAAAAGCAGGCAGAACAGAAAAGCTACACAGTGGGGAAAAAAGGAAAGTCTTCAGGTATGCTCTGATTGAAGGCACTCGGCATGAAGAAGCTGAAGGTGAGCTACTAGAAGCCAGGTGTCCTACGTGATTGGAAAGGGGTGCATATTTAGCTCTTTGTGGTTGGTCCTAAGTTGGAAGTGAAGACAAATACTAGGGAAGCTGCCAGTTAATAATCAAGCCCAGGTCATTTTGTTCCAGTTGTTACAGGGGTTATTGCTGGCTTCCTGGACTGGCTGCTGGACATGGTCATCTCACTTCCCACAAGTCTGACTTATAGATAGTAGGCTGACTTCCTGAGCTAGCTGCTGAAGATTGGAGGTCTTCAAGAGTTCTGTTTTCATATATGGTCTGGCTATAGTATATATATTCAGTTTTTCAAAAGATAGTGTTAAAAGTTTATTCTTTCTTTCTTTTCTTTTTCCTGATCTTTAAGAATACATCAGTCATATGTGGCTAGTAAATATTTTCCTGAAATCTTCATCCTTTTATTCTTATTGATTATGTCTTCTAATTACATTTATTACAGTTCACTCACAGCTGATTGATCTCAGTTGGCTGCCTTGGCAGAATTCTCATTCAGTGAAGTTTTATGCCCCTTCCCATGTGCTAATCAATCACATTGGCCTTGTATGTAGCCTTTTTCCCATGGAAGGAGAAAGTTTAGCAGAAATTTAAAACAAATAAGATACAACAAATCAAAAACCTCTGAAAGAAAATACCACTTCCCCTTTCTTGACACCGTAGTGAAATTATAGTAAGTCCTCACTTAACATCCTCAATAGGTTCTGCAACTGTAAGCAAAACTACACACACAATGAAACCAATTTTACCATTGTCTACTTGATATAAACAAGAGTTAAGTTCCTATGGCAACTCACCATTATAATGAATGATGCTGAACAAAATTACGTTATTCAAGGACCTGCTGCACTTTATTAACAGGGATTAAAAAATCACAGTCCCATCTGTTCAAGTGTACGAGCCCCTTTGTAGTAAATTAGAGAGTGAGATATTCTTAATAGAAAGAAAACTATGTCATTTACATATATTTATAACACACTAAATTTTTCATTTTCTCTTCCTCTGACTTCTTGGGTACATTTTACTCATTTCATTCAACACAAACTGAATGAACATCTACTTTGTAGTAGTCACTATACTAAGCACTGTGTATACAGTGGTAAGCATAAGAGAAGAAATGTAGCAGATTATCCAGATGGTATTTTTGATAATTTTAGTGTTTATTTTTTGTTGTTTGGATATTTCAGAAGAAATGGTTAGGGAATAACTATTATTCAAAAACTTTCATTAGAAAAATGCTTTGATGATTCAGCTATACAGTAGTCCCCCTTCGTCTGATGTTTTGCTTTCCAGTAGTTTCGGTTGCTCATGATCAATAGTGGTCTGAAAATATTAAGTAGAAAATTCCAAAAATAAACAACTCATAAGTTTTAAATTGCACGCAGTTCTGAGTAGCATAAAATCTTGCGCCATTCTGCCAGGGACGTGAATCATCCCTTTGTCCAGCATATCCACGCTGTATATGTTACCTGCTCATTAGTCCTTTAGTAGGCATCTCAGTTATCAGACTGACTGTTGTGGTATTGTAATGCTTGTGTTCAAGTAACCTACTTAATAATGTTCCCAAAGCACAAGAGTAGTAATGTTGGCAATTTGGATATGCCAAAGAGACGTCATAAAATTTATTATAGATATATATATGTCTGTCTGTATAGGAAAAAATATAGTATATATAGCTTTTGGCACTATGCAGTTTCAGGCATCCACTGGCGATCTTGGAACTATCCTCTGTGGATAAGGGGGGACTACTGTAGTTTTAATTCTTTCTTTCCTCTCTGTAGGGCAAATACCATATCATCTGTGTCATTATTTAAAAAATGCTACTTGGTGAGGGAACAGGTAAGGCGTATGTTGTACTAGCAAATTCATTGTATAGAATAAATTTTAACTAAGAAAATAAGCATCCTTGCTCTGGTAAGGTACCAGAAAATTGCATCCGTATTTTATGCTCTTGATTGTAATGGAAGTTTTACATGTATACAAATAAATTCTAACCAGTGTTCTTTCACCTTAAGACTAATAAATAGAAAAATTATTTGTATAAAACAAATAATACTTTTAGATTTTAAGGGTAGCCTTTTTTTAAATAATATCAAAGATAATTCACGTGGATTAATAGGAGAATAAGTCTTTAATACATACATTAGGTATCTTGTGGTATGATACAAAAATGTATTATGTGGCTTTTGATACTCCATGTTTTGATAAAACATTAATTGGTAGATAAGAAAATGTCCTTAAAATTGGTTTGTAACAGAGCCAAACAACAGAAAGCCAGACGGTAGTAAGCTTGTCTCATGATCTTATTCAAATGTTAAAAGAAATTCTCCAATCATTTTGCATAATGACTCCTACTCCCTAATAAAATTTTTTTCTAGCAGCAATATAAACATCAGCTTCATCAACTTACAGTTATAATTTATCTATTAAGGCTATTGTAGAAGGTAAGATAAAAGCAGAAAACATAATAATCCTAAATCTACCTCAATGATCTATAAAATACATTGGGGATTCACGGCTAAATGAAGCAGACATTTAATTTCCCTCCACAATCTAATTGTAATAGGTCAAATAATGCCAGATGGAGATCGGGAGCAGGAAAGGAAAGTTTTTCAGCAATTCAGAATCATGAGTAATATCATAACCACGAGAGGTAAAATTTGTCAAAATTTTGATGCAGAAGATTGATTTTATTGAGACTGAGTTTCTAAGTCCAAACCAGAGACAACTTGCTCAAAGACATGGACCATGAACCAATTCTAAAAGCCTGCTTGAAAGAGAACTACTTTATATTTCAAGTCATCAACTGGCTAATAATATCATTTCAAATTCTTAATATATACCTCTCAGAATTTAAGGAGACTGGTTTGTCCAAGGATGTAGTGTTCTAAGACCGTTTTAGTGTACAGTCTGTTCCTATCTAGCTTCATGAAAAGCACAGACCATTGAAATAAAGATGCTCCTTTTATGTACCTTAAGATGTACATGCAATCTAAAACACAAATGCTAGAATTTCTTTTCTCCAAAGAAAACAATGGTGACAAGAACCTTTCAGTAACTGGACACCCTCCAGCTGATGACAAATAATAAAAACTGGACGAAATATATTTCAAAAACCTTTTAAAAATCATTAAAGACTTACAAGGTAGTGATAAATCATCAAGACAAGAACAGGGAGGAGAAAATCCAGAATGGAGATCTCGCGTGGGATGAAGGGCCACTTTAGCATTTGTTAACACGGAAGAAAGGCTTGAGCAAATGAGCAGTGCTTTTGACAGTCTCATGAGGTTAGGCGAACAAAACTTGGAACCTAGGATCTGCCAAGAGTGGAAATTCTACTAAAACACCCCACACTTTGGGTTGAGACTTGTAAGAACTATACCCTAGGAGTAAAGATAAATCACAAGTAAACTAGGCCTTGCAGTCCTATTTGTATTGTCTCATTAGACTGGAAAATCTCAAACCATGAACTTGGATTGAACTTGTCCCAGGTGGCAGAAGCAAATGAAAAGCCTCTCTGGGGGAAAAAAAAAATCATCCTATCTTCAGATTATTTCTACAAATACTTACAAATATTAAATCCAGCATACAAAAATAACTAGGGGTATGAAAAGACAAGAGAATCAACAGAAATAACAGGCAAAAGAAATAGTAGTAAAGAAGATGGAGTTACAGTACTGTAATTAATCTCAATTACTGAATCATGTATAATGTTTCCTCCTGTTATAGCTAAACCATAGTACTTAATAACAAATGATATTTCAAAGTGTAGCATATGTAAGCTAGTAAAAGATGTAAATCAGGAACTTGATCTAAGGTTCTCTGATACATGCTCTTTTAGAAGTCTGTGAATTCCCTGAAATTTATGTTTTAATAGGGAGAGAGGAAGGAAAATTTCTTTCTCCCATTCTCCAGTTCTTCTTTGCCACCTCCTAAAGAACGTAACGACTCCCAGTAATCCACAGTAGAGGCTGCAAACTCAAATACCTTCAGGATACCTTCAGGATACAAGTTTTAATATACGGCATGGCTATGGGTAACGGTAGTAGGACTGATAAAGTGTACGTCGAACTGCAGAGTATATAGCAAGCCTGAAGGTATTCTAATTTTTTTAAATGTGCTTGCCAGTTTTTATCCAAAAAATTTTGTCTACTGCTTTAAAGTTAAATATGAATTGGAGGTTAAGATAGTGGTATGAGATGTTTTCCATAGTTCTAAGAACGACCTCTCACTGTGGAGGGTTCAGAGGGCTGAAAAGTGGGGAAGAATGATCCCAGGAAAGTAGATGAGAAAACTAGATCCACTTTTTGCTATCAGTGACACATGTCATTATCAGTCCTCAACCGAAGAAAAAGCTTCCCAAGTCAGGGCAGGTGCACAAAAAGCTTCCCAAGTCAGGGCAGGTGCACAAAAATCTAAGGAACCTTTTCTCATAGGAACCCATCTCTGGAAAGTGGAAACATTTGAATCTCTCCTATCTACGCTTCCTTTCCCTTGCTTCTCTTCCAAATTACTGCTTTCTTTAAACTAACTCACTTAGGACCTAAGTTAAAAGAAACAACTCTTAGGAGATCTTTCTAGCTGCAGAGGGGAGTTTTCAGATGCCTAGCTTTAGGGTATGGAATGGGAGCTAGCAATAGTGCAACTCTGTCAGAACACGCTTTGTCTCTGAATCTTATTAATTTTGGTTTATTTAGACTATTTTTCAGATAAAACTATTACACAGGGCAAACAACCCTAAATGTTTGATTCATTTATTTTTTAAAACTAGACAATATGCGAAATGTATGTAGGTACAATTTTCTGGAGAGCTTGTTCATAAATTTTATCAGTAATCATTTCCCAATAAATATATATATCAAATTGTCATGTTATACAACTTAAACAATGTTGTATGTCAATTATATATCAATAAAGCTGGGGAAAACAAAGAAAAACTATATGCTCCCCCCCAAAACAATAAAATTTATCTACTTAATCTTCACTAATCCTATAGTATTTTTACTACAAACTTAGATATACACAAATTAATGGAAAAAACCCTACACGCACATATGTGCGGTGGTTCAACTTTTTACTATTTCGATATGAAAACCTGGTAAGAAGAAGGACTCAGCAATTTTAAAAACTCATCGGTTTGGCACTTCCCTAAGAGAATAGGCTTTTAAATGCTTATAATCTTCTATCACAACATCCCATTATCCTGATTCTCTCCCACTGGAAGTGGTAATCATTGTAAAAACAAGATACACAGAGACAGAAAGTGCTCACTGCTGGCAACACTTCCACTAGTGTTTCCTTGCCTACGTAATTGTCCCCAAAGTACAAGAAGTTCTACATCCATGCTGATGTATGATGATATCTGGCTGAAATGAAAAGCAATAATTGACAAGCTCAAGAACTCTAAATGCTTCACTGAAATCTCTGACTGATGTTTCTCCCCGAACATTCCTTTGGGTTTTACACTGAAGTTTCTAACGTCTGCTTTGAACAGACATATGTCTGAGATACAAATTATGGTAAAGATGTGTTACTTCTGTAATATAGTATTTCCATATTATTCCCTTAGTGGCCTGGATTTCCTTATCCATAGGACAGTTAATTCTAATGTGGAAAGCAAGGCATTCATACACTGGTCAACATAAAAGAAGTATTATCCTCAAAAGTCATGTTTGTCTAATTTATTCCGTTGGCTTCCAAATCTGAGATTTGTTTTTAGAAATTGCACACGAAAAAAACGTGATGTTAATTACCCAGGCTTAAAGAGAAAAGCACCATTCTATGAAGTATTTCACTGTCCTGTAATAGTCAGCACAAATTAAGCAAAGGGAACGACCTATAGATAAGTTATAATATAAAAAGGGTGGGATACCAGGATCTGGTGACCCAGTAGCTGAAATCTTCGAAGAATGAATGGTACAACCTCAGAGTCTAGAGAAACTGCAACAGGAAAGGGCAGTGATTGGTATGGTTTGATGAAGTGAGATTTAAAGCTGAAGTATTAGGGAAAAAAGTAGAATAGTCTAGAATCAACTCTCCTAGGTTAGCTCTTATTAGAATTTGAGTATATTTCATATACTCTTGATCAATTTTTCTATCCTTAATATCTACTATTATATATCTTGAGTATTTACCTCTACCTTTTAATCTGATGTTTCTCTTGTTTGAAAAATGTTCCATTTTTTTAGTAGCTGCTATTATTTCATAGTTGAGAATATTTACTCATTTAACATTTGCTGAGTACTAGATAGCATACACTGGGGATACGGTGGTGAAAAAGCTGAACAAGTTCCATGTTCACAGATTTTATAGTTTAGCATAGTTCATATAGCATAAACTAACATCTCAGTTCCTTGGATCACAGTTTAGTTAATCTTGTTCTATGTAAAATATCTGTTCTAATATGGCGAATATAGTCTAAAATGGTGATTGGATATAATGTATATGGTTTATTTATTTATTTTTTTTAGCATGAATATGTTTAAAGACTGGCCATGTTGATAAGGGAATAATGTTATATTTTGAAAGACAATTTTGAATAGTGGTACAAGAGAAAGGTATAGTACAAAGGGATGGTAAATTATCTTTGTTCTTTATTCTCCCTTTCTATGTTGATCAAGTAAAACAAATCAGTACTGGGAGATAAATCCACATATGTTAGCTGCGCATGAGAATCTTAATATGGCACCATGAGAAGGATTTCCCAAGCCCATACCTCATGAAGTGGAATGAATTACTTTATATTACTTAGTTATTGTCAGTGAATATATAGATAGGTCAAAACCCATTACGGTAAATTTAAAAGTATAATAGCATTGATTATAACTTGCTTAATAGTCAGTACAGATTAATCTAACAATTTGAAGTCTATCGATAATCTGTACAAATAAATCAGGGGGAAAGACCTACAGCCAGTTATAAGAGCAGCCAGGAAGTTTTGAATATAAAAAGGGTGGAGTACTAGGAATACTATGGGAATTTTCTATTGGGATGCAAGGATGAGAAGAATTCATGCTTCCAAGCCACGAAATAGCACATATTTTAAAAAGCAAGGAAAATTTCATTGCTGCATTTAAGCAACTTTCCTAAAGATTCCAATCTTCTCCCTCGAGGGTAGGTTGGACCTAGTGACTTGCTTCTAACAAACAGAATGCAGCAACAAGTGCTACGATTCACCTGTGAGATTATGTTATGAAAGACTGTCACTTTCACCTTGTTTGCACTCTTCCTGCCTCTTGCTTGCTAGCTCTCACGAAGCGGGTTCCCAAGTTGTAAGGTGCCCTACTGAGAGGCCCATAGGGTAAGGAACTGAGGGTGGCCTCTGGTTAAAGACCAGTGAGAAGCTGAGACCTTCGGTTTAAAAGCCCACGAGGAACTGAATCCTTCTAACAACGATGTGTATAAACTTGAGAGATGACCTTCCACAGTTGAGCCTTGAGATGACTATAGCCCAGGCTGTCATCGTGACTGCAGCCTGTGAGAGACCCTGAGCCACAGAATGCAGTCAGCTAAGTCACATCTACATTTCTCATCCACAAAAACTGCGAGATATTAATGTTATTTTTTAAAGTTACTAAGTATTATGGTAATTTGTTATATAGCAATATATAACTAATACAAGGATCTATTCTCAAGGGTACTCAATAATAATAAATAGAACTTAAGCAACACCTCCATAAGTCTTATAAATAGTATAATGAATAACTTCTGGATAAAGAAAAACAAAAAGGCAAGGAGATTTAAGTGACTTAGAGATAAAGAACTGAAGTGGTGACATCAGATATGAATCAGAATTCACAAATCTTTAGTTTCTTGGGTGTCAAAACACAAGTCAAGAATACATTTCTGTCCTTTGCTCCCATATAATTTTTCATTAACATTGGGCTGTAGGACTATACATATACTACTTAGGAAAAGAAAAACACAAAAATACATTTATTTTCAGAAATAAATCTATAATAATATATACATGTGAGAGATGTTATTAGCCATAATAACTGATGTTCTAGATATTACACTAAGTAAATTATGTGTATTTTCTTATTTAATCATTACTAACACCTTATGGAGTGGTAATATTGCTATCTTCACTTTACAGACAAGGAACCAGAGGATTAGAAAGATTCATATAAATTATACAGCTAGTATGTGTCACAGCTAGAACTGAATCCAAGCTCGCCTGATCCCAGAGCCTGAGCTATTTACCGTTATGAAAAACCGCCTTCATTGAAAAAACAAAAAAACAAAAAAACAAAAAAACAAAAACCACACAACTTAGTATCTATACATAGACATCGACTGCTTGTGAAAACAGACCAATGACTAAAGATTAGAGGTGTAATTTTATCCTCTTTGTGAAGCACTCATAAAAGAGCCTTACCTACAGCATTCCTACAGAAAAGGCAGTAAAGGTTCTAAAATGCTCTAAGTATAGCTAAAATTTATATAGCACTAATTCTGGACCACATAATTGTTATTATTTTACATATTTTAATTTATTATATTTTCACAGCATTCCTATGGTGTTTTATAGATAAGGAAATTAACCATTCTTATGGTTAAATAATTTGCCCAAGGGTCACATGAGTAGTAAGTGGCAGAGCTAGTATTTAAACTCTGTCTGGCTCCAGTTCTCTATTTTAAACTAGTGTAGTTTAGTTTACTCCAAATCAGAGCACTTTACTGCCTCAAAACCAGAAGTTAAAATGGTTTTCAGAGTTAATGGGAAAACTGTCCATTTGGATACCTACCTAAATTATAGATCTAAGCCCCACACTCATAGGCTAAGTCTTCAGAATTTGTGATGCAAAAACACCTTGAGAAAAGTTAACCTAAAAGTTAGTGTGATGAGACTAGTAATCTTTTAAACAACGATAAAATATAAATCAGGAAAACTAAAAATGTTCAAAGTGAAAAGTTTTATTCAACAAAGCATCTGTCCACTGAAATAACTTTCTAACATGTTGAGAACTTATTAGTGGATAGGGAAGTATGGGAAAGAAAAGCTAGTCATATTCATATTCTAGTCCTTTGGTATACTTATTTTCATAACCTATACCCACGCAGTATCTCTCATCTTTAAAATATACTAAAATTATTTGTTTCTCTGCTTCTGATCCCTATTTTCTATACTGACTTTCTATACTGATTAGGGCAGCACTGCAGTTCGATTATTTCCTCCATTTGACTTACAAGTCTGTCTACTATCCAACTTTCAGAATTTCTTTTGGTTCTAATAATTGTACCACTAACGGCCTTTGTTTCCCTTTAACCTTTACAACAGTATTTCCTTATTTCCTTATGCCCTTTTTTGGGGGGTGGGGAAAATGTGTGTCACTGACTGCTTTGAGAACCAGTTATAGAAAGAAGCACATATGTACATGTAGAATAGTGTTTGTACATAATTTTAAGGAGTTTAGGAACCACCGCCCCCCACTAAGCTCACCAATTTAACTGAGGTTAAAAATTCTGCTTTATACTTATATATTGTGTTTACAACATAGTAGACATAAAGAATACAAACACAACATAACAGGAGATGTGAATTGGAAGAGAAAGTCTCCTGGTACCCAAATGGCAATCAAAAATAATATAGAGTGTTTTATTTATAAATGTAAAATTCAAAGCAAAACAAATGAAGCATGCCTAACTATTTAGGATAAAAATAACATTTGATAACATTTTCAGGAAAAAAATGAAAGGAAGAAAATGAGAAAATAAATCACCCCTTTCTTTTAAATAAAATGACCGTGATCATACAGGAGTTAGGAAAAGAGGTTTCAAGGAACTACTCACTTTAAATAAAACATTTTTTTTATCTATAGTGGCCTATACTTGTGCTGTATATAGAATATACAATGCTGATAAGTAATTCAAATAAAAAATCTTTTATAAATTCAACACACACACACACACACACACACACACACACAAATACGCACCAAATAACTCTCATAAAACTCTCTTCCATTCTTGAGTTTCAAATTTTGTTGTCACCTTAAATAACACTGTTCTTTTGCAGGATGGTGCTACTTAAAAAAAAAAATTAAAAGGTTCTATTATAAAAAGATAAATCTCAAATTTCTCTGAAAATATTTGGTATGAATAAAAAGCCTGTCTACTTTTAGAACACTGGTCTGGACTTTGGTCCTTAGCATGTAGTCAAAAGTCCTATAAAACTGTCAACTTGGCCTGCTATCTGTATCAAGGTTCATTTCTACACTTGAAATTATTTATTTATTATGATGTGCAACATAAAAACTAAAAAAAACAAAAAAACAAAAAAACTCCTAAGATATAAAGAATATGCCACCCTTCAACAGCATCTGATTACTGAATATTTTCAGTACAAATTCATTGTAGAAATTTTAGGAAATGAAAAGTGTAATGATGATGAACAGGAACACTGCTAATATCTCATGATTTTGTCTGAGCTAAGCACTTGGCATATACATTATTTTATTTAATCCTAACAACCCTATGAGATATACCTATCATTTAAAAAAACACATTTTTTCACAATTTTACAGATAAAAAATTTAAGGCTATGAAAGTTACATGTAGTCACACAGTAGGCAACAAAGTCAGAAATTAAACCCAGAACTAAGTCCAAAACTTGAGCTCCCATTCACTAATATATGCTGCCCAAGAAAGAAAATTAAAACCACCTGTAACTCCATTACCCAGACACAACCACTGCTAACATGAGCATTATTTCACCAGCCCCACTTGCTCCTGACTTCCCAACAATCCCAATTCTCTTCCTCTTTAGGCAACCAATGTTAGTTTCACGAATTCTTCTAGATAATTTTGCCTATGAATGTATATTCATGTATCTATACAAATACATATTTAACTTGTTAAATTACAGAAATAACGTCATGTTATATATAATGTTGCGGTGACAGGAAATTTAAGCAGAGAGATGTTACATGACACATTCAAGATCAAAAGACTAGTAAGGGGAAAGTCAGAATTGAAACACCGTAAGACACATTTAACAAAAAATGAATCTAAACCTTAACATCTCTTTTTTTCCTGATTATTTAGAAAACTCTTTAAGACCTTGTGTCAGACCTCAGGATTATCACTATAACAACAACAAAATCAACTAACATTTATGAGCATTTACTATGAGCCAAGCATTCTGCTAAGTGCTTTACATTTATTAATCTGATTTAAGATTATGCCCCCATTTTTACAGATGAGGAAACCAAGGCTTTAAAAAGACGAAGTGACTTGCCTAAAATCATACAGCTAATAAGTAATACTACAGGCAGAGTGGTTATGAATTTGTTCTCTTCTTTTGGGAATTGTTTTATTGAAATCAGTGATGTTAGTTACCCTAAAAATAGAATACAGCCCTGTCTCATACTTGTGACCTGCTTGTGACCCTATACAAGTCACTTAATTTCCACTGCTGTAAGATGATTATCAAACACAATTCACTTAACATTCCCTACTCTGGTAGTTTAGTTATGTAACATCATCAGTCATCTCCATGGTTTCAGTTGCAGAACCAAAACATATTGTTTACTTGTATTTTTCTCACATTTTCTGTATACAACAAAACTGATTTGAAGAAAAGTAAAACTTAAATTAGGTATTTTAGAATCTAATGCTGTGCAGACTGAATCTCCCAATTTATTATTCTGGATGAACAGTATTATCCTGGTGTAGCTTTCCCTAGACTTTCAGACCAAATATCAATGATTAGTTCTGGTTTGATCCACAGTTTCCTTTTCATATAGGACAACACTGAAAACCAGACATGGGTACATAGAACCAGGTACAAAAAACAAAACAAGAAGAATATGTTTCTCAGACACAAAAGCTTTATTCTTCCAACGCGAAATACAGGCACTAAAAAGTTTAAATTTAGACAATACAGAAAAAACATCCCCAATTATTCCTCAGAAGTCAACAGCAGAATGATCCCTACAGACTTCCAGCACTGTTCATTGGACGAGCACTGGATAATGCTGTAAGCAGCCTGCAGGAGCCTTGCAACCCAGGTGGCTCTCAAACTATGGAAGTTCAACCAGCTGTTTCAGCATCACCTGGGAATTTGTTAGAAAAACAAATTCTCAACCCACCCCAGGCTTACAGAAGCAGAAACTCTGGGGGTGGGCCCAGCAATCTGCGTTTGAACAAGTCTTCCAGGTAATTCTGAAGTATGCTAGAAAGTGAGAACCACTGATCTCACTTCTGGCTTATAACTGTTGCCTCTGTGAGATATAATATTTTCCTAAATTTGCATATGATAATAAGTAATGGACAAGAAGATATCAGAACACTAGCTTTAACTGCATTATTATGTAATTATATGAGTATACAATAAAATATGATCATTACTCTGTTAACGTATCCTATGTAAGGGAAATTCAAAAAGAATGGACAGTTATTTGTTTGCTTTACAGTGTACTGAATTCATTTATTTATTGTTAATTTTTGGTACTATGTGGAAGCTTCAACCCTCGGGTCACTACTCTTATCTTAGTAGAAACTTATTATCAGAGAGTTTAATAACTTTATTATAAAAGAGCACAGCACTAAGAAGTTTCTGTGCTTTAAATCTGCCTTCACATAAGAAAAGAAGAGCCTGCAGAGCACGACAATTAACATTTTGGCAACATGTTTTAGTTTCTTCATGGCTTTCTGAAAATCTTAACTGAGGTTTAGTTTGGTTCAATTCCAATTCAGAAAAAATTCATGCTTATGGAAAATATACGTAAATAACAAGGATAAGATTTTTCATAGTGATTCCGCCATGGCATTGCAACAAACAGCAGCTACCTGGCTTCTTGACAAGGGCTAGATTATATAAAGGATGGGCAATCAGGAAGTGAAAACTCAGTCTCCCTTACAATCATTCTGACTTGCAAATCTGGGGGGTAAAAAAAGGCCTTGGACAGGGTTTCTCTTCCAAAACTCAATGCAGGAAAAGGGAATTAGTGCATTTATTTGTTTTACTTCTTTACACCAAAATCTGTGTGAACAAACACAAAGCACAATATTCTATTGCCCAAAAAGTGTGACAATACCTCAACACATGAAAAGGATTTTTCTAACAAACGTGCTACCGTGCCATTTAAAGAGCTATTTCGTTCCTTTTAGAAAAAGAAACTCTGGTTCTTAATACATAACTGTGATTGACTTAAAAATGAATATTCATCTACTACAGTCGATGACACCCAGGGTTCTGCACTCTGAAAGTGAAATCACTAAGTCTTTTAATATTCAAAAGTGATTCTTAAAATAGAATGTCTCTGATCAGGTTGGGCCCAAGGTTTTGCCTATTGCCTTTTTTTTTTTTTTAACATGTTTTATCTGGGTTCAGAGGTATATTATCCTGACATTTCAGAGGAAAGCTACTAATATCTTCCCTAGAACTAGAAATCATTTTATTCTTCTTATCCTCGGTGCTGTAAATATGTAGTGGTTGCATTTATTGTGGTTTAACATCAATTTTAATGAGCAGAAATAAACAAAAGACCTAAAACCAAGTTCTTCTAAGGTCCTTTACTGAAGCTCTGATCTTGTATACTCAACTAGAGCTGTGAACATTTCTGACACAGCTCTATAGACTTGCTGTAGAGTGAGTGTAAAGGATGTTGCCAGGCAACCCATCTAAGTTTGGAAGAATCTAAGCATTGATAATGAGTCTGTCTCAGTTTGGCTCCCACACAAGAAGGGTTTAGTGAACTCCCACATGTGCTTACAGGCCATTCATGAGGAGAGCTATTTCTAAAAGTGAGTGTCCAGGAGTCCAAATCAGGAACCTATAATGTTTCTTTTCTAATTCAAGTTTAATGTTTCCAACATCACAACTACTTTCTATAACTGTCCAAAAATCCAATAGGAATTAGGCAAAACAGGTCGTATGTAGAGGGGTAGTGTTGAATGAACATTTTTATTCATCTCTTTATAACATTCCTATTTGCACAAGGCCAGAGCAAAATTGCTTCGAGTATCTCAAATCATGAAAATCACCCTGAAAGCTATCTAATAAAATTATTTGTTATTTTGAAAATTATCTTTGAAATTGTTTTCAAGACTTACTCTCATTATTATATCAATAGTAAAAAAGGATGTTCAGTAAAAACTATGTTCTAATAAGGAAAATATGCGATCAGTTACAAAAGAGGTAACAAATATGTTTTTATAAATAGGATACATGCAAAATACTGCTCTGCTGGATGGGCCTGTTCCAAACCTCCCTCTTTTGAAGCAGACACTTCGCATGCATGCTTACCAGGGCAGTATGCGTCCACGTCCAGTTTCTGAGCTGAAGTGAGAGTTGGTGAGCCAAGCTCGGATTCTGGAATTCGTGGGCTCTCAACAAACTTTGCCTTCCTCAAAGGGGCTAAGGACAAAAAAAAGGGACACAGAGAGAGGGAGAGGGGGGAATAGGAAGGAAGGAAGAAAGAAAAAGGAAAGAGAAACAGAGGGAAAGAGAAGGGAAAGAGAAACATAGATGGGTCATGAGTAAGGGGAACAGCAGGCAACAGATGGAAGCACTTAAATGAACGACACACTCTGTCAGACTCAGATCAGGTTACCCTATTTTTTGTGCCAGAAAAAAAATAAATTGCATTCTTCATAGAGGAGATGGGTCTTGTTAAAAAGTCACTGCAAACTGGAAAAGCTAAAATTTAATATTCAAAACTATGAGCATAAGTTGTTTGCTTTTTAACCTTTAGCTATTTTCTCTCTTTATAAAGCAAAGAGCTTTCTTACTTTGTCTTCCTTTGCCATTAATTACAGGTATTAACTGAGGAAAGTATAGGGCTACGTTTTTAGGATTTTGTTTACAATAATTGTAATCAAAGGTTTTCTTTATCGAGAAGTAACTACTATCACACTCAGTTGTGATAAATACCACAAGTAGGATTCATTTACCTAGCTTAACGAGGAAATCAATCACCTGTCTGTTCAGCTATTGTGGTAAGAAGTCAAAACTGCTAGTGAACTAAGATATTAACTAGGCCACCCCAGTCTGACACTGGATGCTAAATAGATGTGATTTAGTTACACATATAATCATGAGATCTATTGAATAGTAATAATCCATGCCATGAAATCCATTCATTCTTATAAGAAATGAAATATAAGGTATAATTCACAAATTGAAAGTTTTACTTATTGAAAGCTCATATAAATTTTATTTACTGATAAATACTTCAGGGAAAAATGTTAAGACACTACTGATACACATTTAAATCATCAGTTAAATATATTAAAAGTTAAAATTATGAAGACTGCTTTGGTACGTGCAAACTGAGTTCCATTAAATAAACTATGATAGGGTGAAAGTGTTTAGCATAGTATCAAAAGTATCAGTTGAATCTGAAATTGATTTGTATGCAATTCATATTAGTGTTATAATTATAGGTGTTCAAGACATTGAATGCTTAAGATCACATTACTTTTTTTCAAAAGTTTCTGTATGTTCTTCAAAATCCTCATCCATTACCGATCCACAAGGGACTCTAAGTTATTCCTAAAAGACCCTGTAAAAACTAATATAAAACTTAGTCATTATAATGGCCAGAATTCTCTACTTTCTTTGGAGGGTAGAATAATAAGGTATTAAAAAATACAGAAAATACTTTTGAAATGTGCCAATATTAAAAACCTATAGACGACTAATTCACACTTAAAATCCTAAGGCATATATGCACATTTTAAGTGTATATTTAAAAAAAGAAAACCCAGAAGCCCATTACTATCTCTATGGCAACAAAGGCTAAGGGTGCTAACAGTACAGTTTTCTACCAAAAGTAAGTTTTGAAATAGCAGAACTCTCACCTCTGCTAAGAGTGCAATACCTGAGCCTATTTTTAAAAATCACTATCACGAATGAAGATCTCAAGTGATTTATATGCATATCTGCAGGCTACTAATAGCCAATATTGGAATCTCTTTCATCATAATCTCACCAATCGATTCTAAAATAATGAAATGTTTATCCAATATTTCTTAATATAGGATAAATTATTATTATTTAAGTCTGAAAGCTCTTAGGCCCTTTACTAGAATTTTATTAATACATTGTCATGGCAGCAGAATAACTATTTTACCTGCTGAGTTCTGACAAAGAGAGCACACTGGTCCCTGCTCAAGGGACTCTATATATCTAAAAATCTTAATAATAATGTTCATAATAAAATTTGGGGCTAGTAGACAGAAAGAAATCAGCAACTGAAGGTAGAGATGTAAGGAAGAAATTAAAGGATGGCAGGAGAAACTGAGAAAGATCTGAGGAATGTACGAGAATTATGAGATGAAGTCAAGGGGAAAAATCCGGATCCCAGAGATCTGTGAAGCTCAGTGCCATGTAGATTTCTGTTTTCTCTTCTCAGGGAATTCCAACTGCAGTTATCTTTATAACTTGTAGTGGACATTAAATTCTTTTTTCTACCTTTATCTCTCCTTCATCTATGGGATACTTTATATGTCTATTAATGAATTTGAATTATTTCATAAGTTAGATTATAATGTTGCTCTGATCCAAGTTATAGAAAACTAGTGTTATCTGTAAGGCAATCAAACACAGAAGGTATAATCACAGGCATGACAGGTTTGTCCAATAGTCTTAATGCTGCTTAGTAGAGAACATAAAAGGCTAACTTGGAAGATGGGACATGATACATTGCTTGGAAGCCTTGAATTTTAATATACTTCATAGTAAAAAAAAAAAAAAAAGGTATATAAGCTGATTCAGATGGGTAAGAGAATTTTTTGTCAAAAGGGTTTACCAGATAGCAAAAACAAACAAACAAACAAAAAACTGGTTGAAATGAGATGGTTAAAAGGACTCTAAAACCGAACTAGGATTTTATTGTGATATAAGAGATAACAGGAAACTATGGCTCTGAGAACTGATCTGAACCAACACTGGGAACATAATTCTTATGCTGTAGGAGACTTGAGTTTGGGAATCTGGCAGACGTTGAGAGGAAAGATGCATGTGGGTTCACAGTATCGGCTTAGTCATTTAGAAGATTTAGGTCTTAGTTCTAGTACTTATCAGAAGTAGGAAACTGAGCACCTTACTTAGCCTTACCAAGCCTCAGTTTTCTCACAGAGGCATAGGATTGTTGTAGGGCTTGTAATTTCAAGCATGTAAAGTACTAGGCACAGTGCCTGGATATGGTGATAAAGCTCATCCATGAATGTGTTAAGACAAGAGAGCGGAGGGCTGTGGCTTCAAGTAAGCAAGTGGCTTCAAGACATAGTATGGAGAGGCAGCATAGCACAGCACAAGAGTGAGGGTTAGGGAGCTTAGGGATTCAGGATCTGGGCTCTGACTCCAGAAAGCCTAACTTAGACTCTCAGCTCTTCCACTTTTTCCTAGTTGTGAGAAACTTCCTGTGCCTGTTTCCTTATCAGTTACTTGGGGTTAATAATAGTACCTACGCCACAGGGGATGACAAGAACAGTGACAGCACCAATTACTTTTTAAAAATTGAGATGAGAGCAATGCAAAAGAATGAAATTGGACCTTTATCTTATATCATATACAAAAATCAACTCAAAATAGATAAAGACCTAAATGTAAGAGTTGAACTTATAAAATCTTAGGAGTAAACACAGGGAAAAAAGATTTGAACCATAGAATTGGTAAAGAAGTAAAGAAGCAGTGGAAAGTTTATCTGAAAGAGAAAACTGTATTTTAAAAAGCTAATTTTAACAGAGCTTTCATAGACAGAATCTTACAACATTCATAACATTTTAGTTTCTAAAAATTTATTTCAAAACGAACCTTTGGGTACCATGAATTTCCTGGAGTGAGGGGGGCGGGGAAGAAGTGTAGAAGGAGAGATATCATTTGTGACACTCTTTATTTCCTCCTCCTTAAACCCCAATCTATTGTGGGTTTAAAATTTGGAAACTGGTGGTAACAGCATCCTTCCAAACTATCCAAAGTCAACGATGTTTACCAACACAAACCTTAGTTACCGTGTAAGCCAAGTTGGGCTCTCATATGAACCTTTCCTATCTCTACTGATCACAGTGAACAGCTTTAGAAAGAAGGATATCAGAATTCATTTTACCTGAGCAGAAAAGGCAGCATTACACAGTCTTACCATTTTCAAGACTAATAGCATTTAAAAAAAATTGAAAGGTAGCTAGCAGATCAGCATCAACTTATGGCATTATGGTCCCACTAAAAAGAAAGGGTTCGACTGAACTTAACACAAAGACTACAGAAACTATACGAGTGTAAAAAAACATTGACTTTCAGTCCGATGAAAATTTAGTAATTTGAGTATCGAAATAAGTTCTTTTAAAGGAGTACCTACCACCTAAAGACTTATTATACTAACTTCCTAAAATAACATCCAAATAATTGGAATGTCATTAAAAATTTTTAATTCGTAATTAATTCAACAAATAGAACTATTCACTAACAGTGACAGCAAACTGCTAGAGAGAAATAATAAACAAAAAAATGGAATTTGAGAAGGTCACTGGCATGTTTATTTTTCTGCACATGACTTCAAAGCAATGGGTTCATACATTCATAAAGTTGTCTACTGACCAAAATAAAGAGGTTGTGATATCAAGAGCTAGATGCTTTCTTTACTTGTACTTTCTTCATCAGAAGTCATAGTTGAGAGTTATAAACATATATAGACACACAGTGTGGAAAACTCTAATATAATTATAAATCTAATTTCTTCCTGTTTCATTTTTCGTCTTTAAGGTATCCCCTTATTTAACTAATCTTGTAAAAAACACAACCAGAGGGTAGGGGAAGATGGAGGGGGTGGTAGATGGAGTAAAGGGGATCAAATATGTGGTAACAGAAAAAATCTAACTATGGGAGGTGAACACACAGTGTAAATATATATATGTCTTACTGTTAAAGGGTACAGCTGAAACTCATTGGATTTTGTTAACCAATGTCAACATAAAAAAAAAAATTCATTAATTTAAAGAAAACCCCATTAATGCTAAATGAAATTTTCACATATAAAGACTGATACTTTTAAAGGGAGAATTATTTTGTTAGAAAACTACATATAACCATTTGTAAACCAATTCTATAAAATGTATGAGAGATCGTATATTCAATTCAATAAATGCTACTGTGTTCCTACCCTGTGCAGAGCACAGTACTAGATGCTTCAGCAGATTCAAACATGATTAAGGCAGTTTCTGACCTGAAGGGACTCAAGATGGGGATAGGAGAGAACATGAACAGCTATGATACAAAGCAGAGAAAGCTAAGTGCCATGAAAAAGGTACAAATTGGCAGCTATAGGATGCAAAGAAGAGAAAAATGTACTTCAGAATGCCTCCCAACTTGGCATAAGGTCAATAAATATTAATTTTTTATTAAAATCATATTTCTAAGATTATTTTAAGAACCTAGTTTTGAGAGAACTGCTAATTACCCTTTTTTACGTTTCAGTGAACATTTTATGATTACAACAGCTGAAAAGTTACTAGAGAAAAATGTGCTCAGCTTAAGCTTTTAAAAAGTTAAAAAAGAGCAAACTAAACATAAAATCGAACAGAAGCAAGAAATAATAAAGATTAGACAGAATGCAATTGAAGACAGCAATGAAATCAGAATTTAATTCTTTGAAAAAATGAACAAAACTGCAAAATCTTAAACTAGACTGACCAAGAAAAACAGTAAAGACACAACTTACCAAAATTACAAATGAAAGAGGAGACATCATTATAAACTCTACAGAAATGAAAAGTATTATAAAGGAATATTATCAACAACTGTATGTCAACAAATTAAAACAGCTTAGATTAAATGAACAAATTCCCAGAAAGACACAAATGGTCAAAATTGATTCATTAAGAAGTGGAAAATCTAAATAGATCCATAACATGTAAGGAAATTGAATTAGGAATTAAACAGCTTCCCATAAAGAAAAGCCAAGTCCCAGATGGCATGAATGGTGAATTCTATCAAATATTTAAAGAGGAAATAATAGAGCTCTTTTACAAACTCTATCAGAAAATTAGGGAAGACGTTCAGACTAGATACCAATTTAAATGCAGTTGCCTTAATACTCTGCTCACAAATCAACACAGAATGGACAAGACATAGAGGATTAAATCAAGAGTTGCCCTAGTGCGCTATAGTTTCGTGCACCATTTCTCAAATTTCATTCATTGGCATAGTATCTTCATGATTTTTGCCATACTTCCTTAAAACCATATTTTTACCTAATATTTTCTTTAGATTTTATGTTTTTATTTAAATAAATTTACTTTAAAAAGAAACAATATACTAGTCAAACTGGAAAATCAGTATCACATGCTACATGTGGTTGACTAGAACATTAATTCTAAATACCTTCAAATGGTTCTGAAGCTAAACTCTTCTCTTTTTGCTCGAAAAGAGGATTAGCTAGTATTAGCACCACATTAAGATTTTCTTCTTTACATACTCAGAAAGACTGAAAGATAAATGAAAAGGGAGTAACACTGTAGCTATTTCATTAGTCAGAATACGGTCAGACTATGCTGTCATAACAAACAACCTTAAAAATCTCAGTGGCTTAACACAACAAGGGTCTATTTCTAGTTCACCCAGCAAGACTGGGCAGCCTTCCAGGACAGCTGTTCTTTATGCAGCAACGCAGCAATGCAGGCTGCTTCAATTTTGTATCTCCACCATCCCAACGTGAGACCTCTCCGTGACTTTTGTGCCGGAGGAAGAAACAGACTGAAGAATCACCAAGTTTTGTCCCTCAACCTTTTTCTCAGGAATCACATTACCATGCTATCAAATGTCCAGGGTCTGACAACAGTTGTTTCTAGCGGAGGGGCAAGTCCAGTATTGGTTATGGTTACTCCATCATAGTGGGAAGAAGAGTTATCTCATGGAGTTTTAATTTGCCTTTTCCAGATGTTTATTATTCACGATGTGGCAGACAAAAGGCAGAACCTTTGTCTTACATATTGCTGTAGCCTTAGTAATGCTTATGACACTGTGGGGCATAGAATTAATTAATTATGTTTATCTATATATTTTTGGAGGTATAAATAATGTTTATGTCTTTCATAAATTTAGTGATTAAGATCTAAGAGAACTGGTGATTCTAAGCCATAATCAAGGTAACTCAAGAGTAAGTCTGTTCCTCCCATGTAGTTCTATTTTCATGTAATTATGTTGTATTACACAAAAGGATATACTAGACACATTGACATATGGAGAGACCATACAAGCGACAAAAATGGAGATGATATGGTGCTCCAAAGAAAGTTATTCCAAAAAATGACTGCGAAAACTTTTAGAACATTCCTACAACACTTCAATGGAATTCTGAATAAATTAAATAGAGATTCTCATTTCAGGAAGAAATTGAGATTTAAAATCTTTGTTTACTCATATATGTTATTACAAAGAAAAAGGCAAATTATGTACTGTACAACTCATTGTTGTAAATGTCAACTCTACATAGCAGTGAATGGTAAAACTCGGGGTATATGAGATAGATATATAAGGCAGTGTAGATTTCAGTTACCTATTTTAATATTTTTGCAGATACAAATCAATAATCTGAGTTCAGAAAAGCCTTTTAAATATTCTAACACAATACTCAAATGCCAATTAATGGTATTAGGTTTCATTTCCATACATCTGAAGCAGCACTAGATTTCTGATAATATAAAAAGGAGTTCCAAATTTCAAAATTTTGGATATGTTGACTTATGTGTGATTATTGGTTTAATGATATAAGCAATTCAATATATTTGTCAGGCCAACTTCTGAGTTTTAAAGTAGGTGTGTAATATAACTACATTTGAATTTAAAATGTTACATAAACATGTTTCATCATAGAAAAATTAGAAAATACAAGAAGCAAATATAACATAATTAAAAATTATCAGAATCCTACCTCTGTTAAAATTTCAGAGTATCTGGCCTTTCCAATTATTTTATATAAAATAGTAATGCCAACAAAAGCAGCTACAAATGACTGATGACCTCTCTTTTTAATATATGGCTTTTGAAAGGAATACAGAGAACCTCAAAGTGGCAAGTGAATGGAGCCACTTTTATGTGAAGTTGACAGTATGATACCTGAGAAGAGGTATATCCCTAACATGAACCTGAATATTGGCCAAAGTTTTTCCTTTAATTGACTCTCACCTCCTCAAAATATAAAAAGTCTGAAATAAATTTTATGTATGCAACTTAGAAACATATGACATATTTATATATGTAATTTGTAAAATAATACAGAGCAGACATGTGGTATGCTTGTATATGTTCTAAAAATTAGTTAATATGCCCCCATCTCTCTCAAATTACAGGAAAAAAATGTATCTTCTCTATTACATCTGTAATTCATATTTTCTCATCGTATGCCTATGAGAAAGTAGGGGGAAAGAAATAGTAGGACAAAGAAAAGAATATAGTGGTTAAAAGAAAAGGCTTTAAAGTGAGACTTGTGTTACATGCCTACATTACGTGGCCTTCAAAATATTATTTAACTTTTCTAAGCCTAGATTCCGCATCTTTAAAATGTGAGCCATATCTCCCTCTTAGAGTTGTTAAAAGGATTAAATTTAAAAAGTAAAGTATGAAGCTAAAAGAAAGATATTAATATTTATTATTCTTTGGAAATAGGCAGCTGAAGCATAATGTGCTACTAAAGGCCACAGACTGAGCTATCCCTGAGACAGATACTAAAATATGGATCTTGAATTTATGGATCAACCATAATGCAAACAATAGATGCTCTGCACATCTCTAAACTAAGTGGCCTATGCAATCACATAATAATATGCCACTTTCCTCTCAAGGTTATCCTAACAATTTAAACAAATTCATCTTTGTAAAGGAATTAGCATAGTGCCTTGCACATAAATGTGCTCAACACTAGATTGCTGTTATTAGCAGATGATGATGATGATGATGATGATGATGTGATAGGTAATGGAGGAACACGGACGTAGACAAAGTAAATTTTAAGATGCTCATCAGAATATTTGGCATCTAGAGGGGATGATTTATGACTTCACACTGCAGGAAGTAATCTACTCATACATCTTGCCTCAGTTCTGTCTCCCTACCCATAGTACCCCAAAAGATAGTGGATTTAATGGATGAAGTTATTCTATTTAGTAGAATCTGTGTCATAACAAGAGTGCTAGCATAGATCCTCCTGCATGTGGGATGGGGAAAGGTACAGTATGATGGAGAAGAGGTACTTAAAATATGAGGAAACTAGTAACTCATTCCTTTTTGAACATTTTACAAACTGATTTAAAAGTATCTTAAGTTATATAACATTGGACCCAGGATTCTGGTGTTATAAATCTGAAGTATAAAATTTTATCCACCACTATTATTGTGTCTGAATTATCAAACCTTACTAGATTATAAGCTCTCTGAAGGCAGGGACTATAGAATAATCACCTTAGAACAGTGTTTTGAGAATGATATATAATGCCATCACATTGCTGTTTTCCATTTTGCATTAGCTATCAATAATGGACAAAAATATACTATGTATGATAACATAAAATTCTTTGGGTATAAAGAGCTTTACACATACCTAAGAACTGAGAGAGAAGTAACCTTTGATATTAGCATGTAAATAAGTCAGCTGTCATTTACTGACAACTCCAAAGTGATTTCTCCAAGGCAGACCCAAAAGGTCTAGGATTAACGAAGAAAGCAAAAAGTTAACAATTAGGAAAGGAAATTAAAACCTTTTTTTTTTCTTTTTCAAAACTTCAAAAAAGTAAAATTAAGAAGATCCTAGGCTGTCGATGTGGGAGGCAGAGAACGGCTGCAATCTGCATAAACATAAACATTGTGGCAGACTGTAATGAAACCCTAGAAGGGGAGATTAATAGCAAATTAAGTCTTTGTCCAATGGACAAAATGACTAGTGAGACATTTTCAATGATTAAGTGTGAAGGACGATTAATTTTCTGGTTTGTTTCTGGAATGTGCAGTTGCTACTAATCTCATAATAAAGAACTCGCAAGAGAGAACACTTCACCGACTAAAATGTAAAGAATCACAACACTTCTCTAACCTTAGAATATCTGTCAGCAACTCCCAGGCTTTGTAAGAGGACAAATTGCTTTTCATCTCCCTGAAATCCTGGGATCATCTCATTGGGAAAGAACAGGGAAGAAACTAAGAAGATGAATAATTAACTCCTGAGAAGAACACAGTATGGAAAGCTGAGTTGCCTACTCTGCTGGAAAGTAAGCCATGAAAAAAGAGGGTTAACTGGAAGAACAGAACTATTGTTCTACCAGGTATGGCTTTGATTTAGAGGTAGAAGCAGGAATTTTATTTCTGGCCTTCCTTAAATACACAAAAGCATGAAATACTATTCGCTTTACTCTTCTTAATTGTATGTTAATAAGAGAGTAGTCTATAAAAATGCAAAATCTGATTTAGCTCAGAGGTCTTTCTTTTCTTAGAGTTTTCATTAGACACCTTCCATTTCTAGTTTTTAAACTAATAAAAAAAAATGCCCCAATCAACAAAATTCCTTAAAATTGAAAAAAAAAACCCAAGAAGAAGGGGGAAGGAAAAACAAGGGTTACAGAATACAGTAAAGAAGAATGGAAGCAAAAGACTAAATCTCAAATTTAAAAGTTTGTTAATTTTTCTTATGATTACTATCATTTAAATAATCTACCTCGCTGGATGTATGGTAAAGAGAAAACACGTAAGGATGGAACAATAAATAGTAAGGAAAAGAACACTAAAGTCAGAGTTTCTATAAAATTTGGCACTAAAGCTAAACATCAACTACCAAATGCATAAATATTTCTATGGGTAGAAACAAATAACCTCTGAGAAACTGTCAGTATTTATGTAAGATGAAAAATCTCAAAATCCTATTGGGGAGGTTCTGCTTCTGTACAGACAAGTTAGCTTCTCTACCAGGTGGATCCTCCTCTACAGACTCTATAAACTCTAAACTCTAAAAAGAATATTAATAAAACAACTACTGCATGGCCCTGGAGGTTGAACACAATAGACAGATTCTAGAGGAGAGCTGACAATTACAAGAAAAGAGCAGACTGGGATGAGCTTCCCATTTTCAGGTTTTTGGCCTAAAAGCAGACCAGTCGGCACTATATGAGGTCATTAAAACTCTAACAGAAAACCTACAGTTTTTCTAGTCTGAAGTATCAAAAGACAGCGCAGTGCAGCACTTGTGGCAAAAAGGCAACAATGGTCACTGAAAAGTAAGAGAAGAATTTCCAAAAAAGAGAGAGACAGCTATAGCAGGTAGCCCAGATTCTGTGTTTAAACTCTGCTCACACTTCTGAACTATGCATGGGGCAGATTGGCTAACAATAAAGAACTGAAGTGAACTGAACTGATGCCTAAGAGGCAGTTTTCCATTGAGTCAAACCAAGTCAATAGCTTTCTAAAAGAAAAATATTAATACTCTTGGAAGAAATATGACAAAATCCAGAGTACCTACCAAATAAAATGTCCAGGATACAATACAAAATTACTCAATATACAAAGAACCAGGAAAATATGACCCATTATCAAGAGAAAAGATGACACCAATCCTGAAACACTCCAGATATTGTAATTAGCTGATGAGTAATTTAGAGCAGTTATTATAACTATTTTCAGTGAGATAAAGGGATATGATATGTTCTCTTAATTAAAAAAGAGGAAGAAATCTCAGCAGAGAAATAGAAACTATAAAAAGAACCAAATGGAAATTCTACAACTGAAAAGCATAATAGCCAAAATAAAAAGGCAATGGTTGGGTTTAACAGCATATTTAAATGTTTAAACATGACAATTTAAATGACAGATATAGTATGTGTGTATATGTATATATGTATGTACACACACACGTGTATAGTATATAGTAAACTGAAAATACTTAAAAATGACATAAAAGTCAGTGAATTTGAAAAGAGATGAATGAAGATTACAGAGAACAAAAGAAACAAACCTCAGAACCTGTGAGATGATTTCCAGGGGTCTAATATACATGCATTTAGGGTCTCAGAAGAAGAAATATTTGAAGAAAAAAATATTTGAAGAAATAACGGCTAATTCCTCAAATCTGTAAAAGACAAATTTTCATGATCAAGAAGCCAAAAACCCTATGTAGGATAAATATAAACAGAATCACATTAGGTGTGACAGAGTCAAATTGCTAAAAATCAAAGAAAAAGAAAATCTTTAAAGCAGCCTGAGAAAAACAATATGTTACATACAAGGGCCAACAATTTGATGTCTAACTTCTCATCAGAAACTGTGTAGGGTGAGAGAGCTAACATCTCTTACAGAGTGTAAATCAAGAATACTGTCTTAGACCTGATGGGACAAGAAATACAGAAATAAAAAATAGAGTATTTGTGACTACAACCAATAAAACAAAAAACAGTGACATAATTATGAAGAAAGGTGGGACCAATGCAAATAAGCTTAATGTTTCATTAGCTATATTTGAATCAAGAAATTTCAGCAAAAGCATCATAATTTAGAGATAGAGTTAAACAAAAGAAGAACCAGCCAAAGCATTTAAGTGATTGTCCCTTAGAGAAGTGGAATTAGGAATGAGAAAGGATGAGGCTGGGAACTGTACCTTTTCATTTCAAGCCCTGCTGTACAATCTGATTTTTAAAAAAATCATTTGTGTGTATGTGTACATATGTATGTATGTGTATATATATACATATATATACATATATATATGTGTATATATATATACATATATATATACACCTTCATTAAAACAAATACACACACATAAAACTAATAGGGAACTAATGCTTCTCCCATTTTAAAATTCTGAAACCAGTAAGTATTTATTGGGTAACTTTAACATGCGAGACATTATGATAGGCACCCAAATCTGCTTTTTCTCTTCCTCAATACCTAGTCCTTTATATGATATGATCTACACAAAGCCATCGACAAGATGGCTGGATTTAGCAGTTATATTCGGGAGCTCATAGGAGTTCTGAGTTCCTAATATCAACATTTGGATGATATCTGAAAGTCACTGGCATGTATTAGATCACCTAAAAGACAGAATGAGCAGAGAGATCTACTAATACCATATTCTTCTCAAGTAACTAGACTTCCTTGCACTATTTATGTTTAGGTCTAGCCCCAGCTTTCTATCTGTGCATATTTTGTCTCTATCTGGTTCTGCTACTGTAAATGGGTTGTGCTTGCTTATTTTCCCAAAATATTATAAGGAACAGTCCCCCCAATCGTTCTCCTATGCAATAAGTTATTGTAGCTAAGGCTTTGAAATTCTGAATAGTCCATGATTCCAAACTTTGCTGAATTTTTTCTTTTTTTTGAGTTTTCCAAAGATTGAAGCAGAAACACATTGGTCAGATACTTGTTGGAAAAAAGGAGTCTGAATGGTATTCAAGAATACTTTTTAAAAAGTATTCTAACACAAGCTTTCTTCGTAAACTAGATTGTTGTAAACTTTTTTCTGAATCTTTTAGGAGTGTTGGTTCTTAAGAGCTAGAGCTTATTTATTTCTATTCCAAATCTATCTTGCGCTCCTGAAAAACCGAAGAAAGGCACTTGAAAGCTGTTTCTTTAAGAAATCAATTTCTTTTTTATTGTTGCTGGTAATATATTGCTGCACCAAGTGTTTGCAATTTTCCCTCTAGAGCACTGTGATGCTGAGAAGTTTCACTGATAACCTGTCCATCTCTATAATCAGAAACGTCCTTTTTGAGTGGGTATCCTTTTTGAGAGGGAGTGAATCCACACTGGTTTCCCTCAGGTTCATGGAAAAAAAGGCTGGAAGAGGCAGAGCAATCGTCTTCCATCAGCTTTCTGTAGGTGGCAATCTCAATGTCAAGAGCCATCTTAACATTTAGCAGGCCTTGGTATTCATGAAGGTGACAAGCCATTTCTTCCTTCATGTTCTGAATCTCATCCTGCAGACAGCCAATGGTGTCTTAGAAGTCAGCAGCTTCAACAGCAAAGTTCTCTTTCATTTCATGCATATGGTGTTCCAGAGACTGTTCCTTTAAGCACATCTGCTTCATAGGTGAGGGAATGCACCTGTCGCCAGTACTCATTTAACTCCTGCTTGCCTGGCGCAGGGCTTCATTGTTGTGGCTAGTAGCCTCAGGGAGGTCAGTAAACGGACTTGTACCATTCCTCAGCCTCCTGAAGGTTCTTGGCAGCAACACTTTCATACTGCAGCCGTGAGATCAGGCTTAGAAACATCCACATCAATTTGGACGTGCTGTTCCTGAATCTGGGCCTGCAGCTCCTGGATTTCCTCACCGCAGTTTCTCAAAAGGGCAATCTTTTCTTGCAAGGATTCCATGTCACGCTCAAGGTCAAGACATGTCAAAGAAGCACTGTCAACATCCTGTCTGAAGGACTACAGGGTGCTCTCGGCTTCTTCTCTATGAAGCATCTCCTCCTGCAACTTCTCCCGGAGCCTCGATGTCCTAGGCCACACCGCTGGGCTCCACCTCGCAGCTCCCGCATCTCCTACTGGTAGAGGTCCTCCAGGCGCGACTTGCCCTGGCCCTTGAGTTGCTCGAGCTCGGCCCGCAGGATCTTGTTCTGCTGCTCCAGGAAGCGTACCTTGTCAATGTAGTTGGCTAAGTGGTCATTCAGTTCCTGCAGCTCCACCTCCTCGTTGTCGCGGGTGTTCTTGAACTTGGTGTTGATGACGTCGGCCAGTGAGACTACCACATCCTACAGCAGCCGCACACTGGGAATACTGCTCCGCAGGCGCACGGCTGAGGAGCATGTGGCATACACACCACTGGGGGACGAGGCGTACACACCGCGGCTGGTGCTGAGGCGCAGTGCGCTGCTAAGGCTGTAAGTGTGGGAGGATTTGGTCACACAGCTCCAGCTGGAGCTCAGCCAGCTGGCGGTGCCTGGGCTGCCGAACATCCTACGGTGGGAGAAGGATGCGGACCTGGTGGACATGACTGCGGAAGGTGGCGGAGGGCTGGGCCGCTGCGGCAGCGCAGACTGGCTCTGGGCGGAGAGGTGAGCGAGGGTGCAGTCTGAATTTTTTACACATTCATAAAACACAATCAGTTTCTCTTCATATTATCATGTATTTTCTTCTTTTCTCTTCTCTCGCTAGCAAATTTATTGTTTCTTATTCATGAATTGATATAAATTTTCATATCTATCTATGCTTTCATAATATTCTAGTTATCTTGAAGAGCCACCTAGAACTCATCTTCCTGATTCCCCATTAATGTAAATATCGTGAAATTAAATTCTATAATTTGGAATGCTTAGTAAGTTATTTGAGGAAGGACTAATGTTTATATTTTTAAAATATTTTGGAGAAAAAGAATTTGTTAATCAAATTTATTGTCAGCAATATTATGTAGAAATACATAATTAACATATATTGTAATCATTGATTTACACCACCTCAAAATATGAAGGGTAAATATCTAAGAATTCTCTCTATCATAAGTCAAGGGCTGGTAAACTATCGCTTGCAGGCCAAACTTGGCCATCTGCCTTTTTTTCTTTTTCTTTTTTTTATGACTAATGAGCTGAGAATAGCTTTTACATTTTTAAATAGTTACATTTTAAATGGTTAAATAAAAACTTAATATCCTTGATTTTGCATTAACCTACAAAGCCTAATTATTTACTATCTGTTCCTTTAAGAAAAATTTTATAAGGAATAGTGTTTACTGATCTTTGTCTTAAACGGTCAATCTAGTTTGAGAGTGACCTAATAATAAACATTACTAGAAAGTCAATTTTATTTGATTCTCATTTATTCAAGTAGCAGAACATTTATATTGCAAGTTATAATGACATTTTCATAGCATAATCTGTATTATTAGGTACACTAAAATGGAATAAATATATATTTTAAAAAATGTACTGATCTCTGGATAACAAAAGATATTTAGGGTACAGAGAGAATGAAAATATAGAAAAATAAACATGTCACTTTCAACCACAGTCTTAACCTTTTTTTTAGCTTCTAATGTTTAGTTCTCTTTCACATATGAAAGAATAAAATCAGCTACATTGATAACAGGCCATCATGCGGAATTCACCAATAAACTGACAAATTTTCAGCTGTAGGAGGCTTATTAGGGTCTCATAAATGGTGGTGGTTATGTCATCTAAGTCTCCACTACTCCTATGGGAATACTGCTATTTCTCTTTGTTTCTTTTCTGTGGAAAGTCTGGGCAATCCAGCTATTTCCCACCAATTCTAAAGTAAAGCAGACTCAGGCAATTAAAAATGTTGCAGTTTTCCCCTGAAAGTCTATCTTACAGCCAATTTGATGTGTAGCTTTGGCCAAAGACTAATTTGTTTGCTGTCCCAAATACTTTATACCCAGTCTGTTCAACTACAGAGAGAACATTCAGGCAGCCTAACACATAAAAGATAGTCATTTTGTTCTAGATATAATACAAAGGTATCTACTGCTCGAGAAAAAAAGTTTCCTTTCCAATTGACCTCAAAAGCAAGTAGTGTGTAATTTTACTTGACGCACTATGGTGAAAAACATCTTCCTCAGTAGCTGTGTTATCTAGATAAGTGACTCTTAACTTTTAGCATGCATCAGGATCACTCAGAGGGCTTGTTAAAATACAGATTGGTGTCCCTCCGCAACCCGCACCTCTGAGTTTCTGATACAGTAGTTCTGGTTTGGGCCCGAGAATCTGAACTTCCAAAAAATTTCCAAGTGATGCTGATGCTGTTGGTACTGGTCCATAGGCCAAACTTTAAGACTCATCAATCTAGATGATCTCCAAAGTGCCTTCAGAATTTGTAAGCTATGAAGTAAATCATTAAAAAACGTCTTGAAAGTAAGTTATTTGATGTTTGAATTGAACATCCGTTAATACTGGATATCTCTATCAGCCCTGTGATGGAAGCAAATTTACATGCAAACCCATACACTTAGTGCAAAATAGACAAAAACACCAAATAAATTTTGTTTGAAAAAGTAATAATGGTGTGATATTTGGTAAGAGATATATGTTTAATCTCCCTACTTTTTTTTCATTAGGGGGAAGGGATTGTTCAGAAAAAAAACAAAACATACAAGCAATCAACAAATCATCCCGACCTTTCCCTCTTCCCAGATAGCTTTTATTTTATAGATCCTCAACCACTATAGCCACAGACTTTCTACATGGCAAATTTTTAGTCTAGATTTCTATTATAATCGGTTTTACTTTAGTTTGGCATTGATGTAGCAGTAATTTCATTCATCTTGCTTTTAAACATTTTACTTTATCAAACTGTGCTAATGAGCTGAAAAAACATGGTAGGGAATCAGTCTTACATTCCTACTGTTACAACACAACATATCCCACTGCAATTTGGTTTGAGCTATTTTCTATTTTGCTCTTAATAAAGGATATGTAGACTTGTTTGCTAATAATATCCATAGTAAAAACTTTTATTATTGTACAGATTCAATTATGTTCGGTTAAACCATGTCCCCCGAAATGTAAAAAGACAGTAAAATTAACAGATTTATAAAGTGATTGTCAATACTGACTCCTTTTCTGAATTTAGTATTTTAAATATAATTTAAACTGTACTAAATCAGAGCTTTAAATTCTTAGAGGAGCCTCAAGGCTGAAAAAACCTATTTTGCTCTTAATAAAAGATATGTAGAATTATTTGGTAATAATACCTGTAATAAAACCTTTTATTGTACAGATTCAGTTATAACTTTTAAGGTAAACCATGTCCCCTGATATGTAAACAGACAGTAAATTAACAGATTTATAACAATTGAAGGAGAAATATACATAGCTTTCTCAAATTATTTCCTATTTTACAATTGTACAGACCTATAACAGAAGATTACTATAAGAGAAATAGAAGGTGGTGACTATAACTTATTTTTCCAATTTAAGTTAGTATTATAAAAACAGGCAGAACACTGTTGATACAGTGTGAACTCTCTTGTTCTTAGTTGTTATGTGTTTCTGGGCACAGGTGTATTTTAGACTTAGTAGCTCTAACCTATCTTTTTATACAAGCACTCAAAATTATGTACACTCTTGGTAATAAAGACCACTTTAAAGTTTTGTATATCTAACTGTGAGCACATAATAATGGTATAAGCATAGGTAATAGACAGTGCTCACTATATGCCATGCACTAAGTTAACAATGACTAAGCACTAATGATGTGAAACTGTTCAAAGTATTTTATTCCTCACAATAACCCTATGAAGTAGATACTATTATTACGTCTTTTAATTGATGAGAAACATGAGAAAAAGTGAGGTTAAATTACTTGCCCAAAGACAGAGAACTTAGTGTCAGTCGGGATTCAAATTCAGACAGTCCTGGATTTGAGTCCACAGTGTTATATACCCTTTATGCTAAACTATATTGCTCAATCATTTAATACTTATATCTGTAACGAATGCTAAAATGGAAAAGTCCACTGTGCACTGAATGTATAACTTTATCGTAATTCTAAGCATCTCATCATAGCATAATAATATGACAATATACTTATTTATTCATACGTTTTGGAAGGAGGTTCTTTTAAATTAAACAAGGAAGGGAACATTATACACATATCAACTGTTTTAGTTTGAATATGAAACCAGATTTCACTGGAAGTCATATGAATTCACACTGAAGTATCCTTCAGCTTTAATGATTACTATACCAGTGTTACGGAGAGATGTCAACACCAGTACCCACTGCTCTTTACAGCGAGATGTTTTCTAAATCCAAGCATGTTTTAACCCTTCTGTTCAGAGCTTTAACTCTCTGCTCACATTAAACACTTAACCTAACAAGTAAAAATAAAAAGTTTCCCTTCCCACCAAAGGAAAAACTGGAAAAGTAAAGAAAGGTACAGAAAGAGATAAATACAGTCTTGCATTTGCCAATAAGTGAAATCATCATCAATTATTATTGAGTACTTACTAAGTACTAGAGGCTGTTGTAAGTATTTTCCCTTTAAAAACTCATTTAAACTCATTTAATCTTTACAAACCCTACGGAAGTTGTTATATCTATTTCATAGAAGAGGAAATGGAAACAGAGAGGTTATATAACATAATCAATATTACAAAGTAAGCGGCAGAATCTGAACTACTAACCATTATCACAGATGTCAATGTAAGAGAGTCATCTTGCCTAGCTCAGCTAAGTTAAAATAATAAAGGGAAATTTATTGGGGTGATGATGTTAAATGGAGAGAAAAATTACCTTCAAAAGTCTTGAAGAGTCCTATATGTGACTATAAATTAGAGGCACCAAAAAACCAGCTAGAACTCTAAAAAGCGTATTTGGCTGTGAATTTTTCATTAGATGCTACCTTCTCCTACCTACATTCCTACGCATTTTATGCAGCCTCTCTTTCTCCTCTTTAAAGCAACAGAATATAATTATTTGCCTAATACAGACCAATGTAGCTAAGAGTTTGGATTTTATGTAGCCTCTCTCTTTCTCCTCTTTAAAGCAACAGAATATAATTATTTGCCTAATATGGACCACTGCAGCTAAGAGTTCAGGAAAGCAAAAAGCAGAACCACATAACAGATTCATGGTCCCGTATAAATCTGTATTCATGAACTCTATGTGAATTTGAAAACAGTGATTAAATATTCTCTGAAACCCTCTCAAACTTCAGCTTCCATAGTAGTTATACCACCTTGGTTCTCCCAATATCTTTCAGACTGCTCCTTACTAATCTCATCTGTCTTTTAACATGAATTTTTCTATTCCTTAGGTTTACTTCTTGACCCCTTAGAGTAGGTACTGAAGTTAGAGAAAGACCTAATTTGGAATCATGATCTCTTATGCCTAAATTGCTTAATGATTAACTTGATTAGGTCTTGTTTTCTTTATCTATAAGACCAGGGCTATAATAATTCAAAATGCTACTGAAAAGATCAAATGAGTTAAAGTGAAAATGCCTGGTAAATGCACATGAATATTTATCCCCCATCTTTTCTATTTATTTGTTCTATTCTTTTTAAAGTGATTTTTACCTATTCTTAAAGTTTTAACTATTCTCTATGTGTATAACTTCCAAATTTATATTTTAAAATATTATTTCTTTTTAAAGTATAAAAACTATAGTTCCACTCTAATATTGTACTATCATCTTGAACTCAATGTGCCTCATTTTCTCAAAATCATTGCTCCTAATCTCTCTGTTCCTATAAATGAGGCCATCAATTTCCATTCTTAAAATCTTGGAATCATTTTTGACAGATCTTCCATATTCCTGGATTCTATAACTAACTGGTTGGTCACCAATCTGCTTATTCCTCAAAATCTTTTTTCTCTTTGTACCTTTTCCACTGCTACCATCCTCGTTTACCACTGCCCCAAAGGCTGCCTTAATCTAGTCTCGGTTTTCTCTTCCACAGCATCCTTTAAGCTCCAGACTAACCAATGTATTTTACCATTTGAATGCATCCTGTCCTCTTGCTTCAAGTTTTTACTCAAGTTACCTTATTTATCATTTCCCTTTCTAATCCATCTGGTAAATACAATCTTTACTCCCACCTAAAAAATACTATACTACTCTTTAAAACATTAAAGCACGATTTATCTGGGGAATTTGAGCAAAATGTAGCTTTTCTATAATATTCTGGAGTGCCAACATGATTGCTGTCATACTTTGTTCTGCAGTTACCCATTTTTCTTTCCTTCTAAATGACATAACTTCCTGTAGTCACTTAACTCCCTAAGTGTGCTCCTTGGTACACTTACTTGTTGGACAAGATTCTGTAGGAGTTGCACAAGAAAACAAAAGGGGCTCTGTTGTCAGATAACTTTTAGAGATGCTACACAGTTAAATAGGTTCCTTTATTGCAAGACTTCTCACAGCTTTAACAATGATCAACTATTAGGTTCTCCATCATCATTCTTCTTTATTTCTGACATGAAGATATTCCTTTCACATCTCACTACAGCTGGACCCAATCCCTTACCACTACTCACTCCTTTGAAGTGGGTAAGCCTTCTACCTTTAATTAGATTTGTTTTTCATTCCTGCCTCTTGATTCTCAATCTGTTTTTCCAGAGAAATATACACTTCTTTTATTTCAGGATCTTTATTTCCCCAAAATAATACCCAGACCAAGAGATCTAAGTAGTATGTCTTAAACTTGAGAATTCATACAGATAGGCAGTAGTATATAAATTTATAAGAGAAAATGTGGCATATTTTCTTGAAGAGTGAGTTTTAATTAAAGATTTTCTTTGGAAAATATTTTTTATGATAAGAAATGTAGAATGTAGACTATTTTAAAAGAAAAAAAATATAAGACTTCCAAAATATTTCCAGGTTTGCTTCTGGATGCCCCTCCAGGCTACATCTCACACCTCTCTGGTGTGCATTCAAATTCCTCTATCCTAAAAATATTCCCAAGAAAAAGTCCAAGAACCACTGAAGTAGGCCAGTGGAGATGAAAGGCAGAGAAAGAGAATTATTACTTAGAGGATATTTCCATTATGACAAGTACTATACTAGATCTTTTATATATTCTTTCTTTCTTAGTGCCTACAATGACAATATAATAAGGCATTATTTCATTAATTTTATAGAAGAGAAACTTCAGAGAGGTTAACATGTCCTAAGCTGCAAAGCTTACAAGTGGTTAAAATGTTTTACTATAGAATGCTAGAGCAATAAAGAATACACAATTATCATACAAATATTATGACTGATTCCCATGAGGAAAAAATAACTAGAAATTATTCTTTTAAAATAATCACCAATGTGAGACTTTGAGTCTTAATGTAGATCCTGACAGAAATAAGGCACCTATTTCCTAGTAAAAACCTATTAACGGTACTAACACATTTTTAGATAATCAGAAGTGTTATTAGGATGATGAGTTTATGTTTTAGTTAATGGAAACTAGGGAAGAAATTGAAGCCTTTTATATTTATAAATTTAATATATTATCTATTCACTAGCACATTCTTCCCAAATAAAATCAATACCTACTATCAACTAAGATTTTACCCAGTTATCTGTTATATAAATAATATTATAAAGACTTCAAAGGATTTCAGAAAGTAAACCTGAAGATGTCAGACTATTTTGAAACTGAAGGATTAAATTATAAGTCCAAAGCATGAGGCTTATTTTTTATCACAGAACGCTGCCTGTTCATTCTGCAACTTGAATCTTTACATACTAAAATAAACCAGATGGGTCTTACATTAAGAAAACCTAGTACAGCATATAATATACAGATTCACCAAATCGGCTTATTACAGAATCTCTCAAATAGGGAGCTTCACTAGTGGATTTTAAATTAGACAATTTACAAACAAACAAATATGCTTATATACAACCTTTTAGGAATATATCCATTGGACAAGGCCCCTAAAATAAAAATATCGCAGGATGTGCTCCAAGAAAGATTACTTTAAAATAAATAAATCTATAATTAAAAATGTAACCCTTATTAAAAAGTACTCAAATCAGTCTTTGTTACCATTAATAAGAATTATGGTTTCAGAGGCAATGGAATAAAAAACCTTTTGTATACATTCATGAGGACAGACTAGTCATAAAAAAGTGTTAACTCACAATGTACAGTTATTAAATATACATAAATTTTAAAATTCACATATTCTTGGATGGCAATGGTTAAAATGTGAATATTCAATTTATTTAATCTATTACAAGCTTTCAAACCAAAGTAAAATCTTGTTATTAATGATAGATATGACGGTAAATGTAAGTGATTAATACTTTCATTATCCTTTAAAATATTAATTCTCCCTATTTAAAGGTTTCTTAAGTATCAGACAAAGTCTTATGTACACATCTACAGGCAAAAATCTCAAAATAGAAAAAGAATATAAATCAAATTGCAGTAATAACAAAATAACAAAACCCTTTTTCCCTAATTGTGTAAATTAAAGGAACCCAATTATGTCCCTAAAGTACATCTTCTCTGAACAAAATGCATTTAAGAAGAGTAATTAAAGAAGATAAATAACTCAAAGAATAAGCCCAGATGAAATGCCTTTTTCCTTTGTGAAGTTGCTGGAGATCAGTCTAAATATTCTAATTTTGAAAAACCAAGTTCCTACTTTTAGTCCATTTCTAAATTACCATGGTTAGCTAAAGAACTAAAAAGAGAAATTAAAAGCTAAATAGACAAAATCTTTTGAGAAAAGTCAATCTATAAATTCAATTTATCTTAAAGTGATAATTAACAAATGGTCTAAAAATACAAGGATGGAAAATCTTTCATTTACCTTTCTCTACTGGGAAAACACAACATAAATCAACATAACTAGCAAATAATGTCAAGTTTAAAAAATCCTTAAAACGATGCAAGAGCATTCATTTGTAAGCACTCCAGTTAATGAAATAAAGATTTGATGTGTTAAAGAAGCATGCTAACGAAATTCTAAATTTCCATAACTGTTATATTTTTAAAATGTACTTTACATGTAAGGATATTGCAATAGGAAGTAGAAATCTATTCTGGAATCACAATCTAACAAAAAAATCATTCTGACCTTCACATTTACATTTTACAAAAAATGAGTTAACAGCTTTCTTCACAATGAAATCTTTTTTAAAATATGAAACTATTTTAAAAGATTCATATAGACTCACAAAGTAAAAGAACACACAATTAAAAATTAATGTGCTTAATGACATTTCTTAATGGCTTCTCTGAAAACTAAGTATCAAATTCTCTTAGGTTGCGTTTATTTTTCTACAAAGCTCAGAGTAGGCCTTATAGCTCAGCAATCCATGTAACACACAAACACTCTGCTCATCATACTCACAGGCTTTAGTTTGTCTTCCTCATTAGTCAATACTAGATAGTCTTTTCTCCTGAAAACCTTAAAAGGCTTCTTCTTATTCACTGATCCTGCCGTTATCAGATCTGACACATCAGTAATGATCCACACTTTAATCTTCTCCAGCCAGCTCTTCACACTGCCCAGAACTTACTGTGCGTTACAGGTGATACTTCATACAGCAAATGTTGATTACGGTCCCAAAGCTCAAATGATGCTCCCAAAGGAGCTTAGAACCCCTAACAACATCACCTGCTTCTTTTTATATCCAGAGATGCAACGGGGTATTTGTTTTGAACAGCTAATGATTTCAAAACAGATTACATGGACGAGTTCTTTTCGTTAGATAGCCTAACCTAGCTTATCCTTTCAGAATACTGCAGCAAATACAGATTGCATGATTCCCTCAGTAAAAAAGAAATACTTTTATACGTCTTTCTCTGTGGCGCAGTTTAGTTTACCCTTCTGTTAGCCCAAATTGCTGGAAGAACTGGTTCTGAGGTTTCTAATGGCGCAGCGTTAACATAGTGAATGATTCACGGATGTTCTTAACATTCAGGAGTAACACGGAAGGCTAGCAATGCAGCCCAGGTCCAGAGCCGATGAATGGTGCAGTGCTGCTGTTGTCATAGCAACCGAGAGGAAAAAAGCAGCACCATATAAGGAGCTGTGACATGGATTCTGGGAACGATTTATATTAAAAACCTGTAAGCTCCTCATGCCTTAAAGCTATAAACTCCTCTCTTACTGATTCCTCTCCAGATTTTTCTCTTCCGAATTCCTAAATCAGAGCTGTGTGAATGAATATATATTGCAAAATATAGTAACTAAGTAGTCACTAACAAAAAACCTGCATATAAGGTAACTAAAAAGATTAACAATACATTAGCAAGCTAATATGTGCCTGTGTTATCGTCATAATTTATTGAGTAAATGGTAAAATTAGACAGTGACAAGTAAGGAACTGTCTAGAATGTAAAACTGCAGAAAATCTATTTTTAGATACTAAGAGATATTAAAAACCTGATTAAATGCCTTTCACTTAGGTGGTAGCATCAGATACCAAAACTACAGAACCATCAATTGACTATCTAATATAGTAGCAATGGCATCAATTTCAAAGAGATATATACTACTTCTTGTATTCCTTCTAGACGCAGAAAGGTTCAAAAGACAGTAACTTCCCTGAAAATGAGCACAGCCTTCCATTCATGATATAGGAAATTCCTTGTGTTAATCACTGGTGAAACAGAGTTTCAGTTCCATCTCATGCTTCTCAAGGTCTTTCCCTACTGGGCTTGGAGAACCTTCCTGTTGTCATAGCTTCTCCTCACCTCCCAGGAATCCAGAAGAGTCCCTTCCCTTCCACTGGACAGCAGGATAGCTTCAAAAAAGAATCGTGGGAGAAGGGGGAACTTGGGAAAGTGTCAATGCATGGATTTAGCAGTGCTAATGGTACTCTCTCTGCAGTATTCTAGCCATGGCTCTGAACTGCCTTGTATAGAAAAATTTTTTCAATAGGTTTCTAAAGCATGGTCCGTTGGTGTTATTCATCTACTTAGAGCAATTCTATATGAAACTTCAACATCATATCAAAGTATGTTTCTTTCCCATCACCATACAGTTAATGAAATGTTCTGACACAAAGTAAAGCAAAACAATTAGGTGAATTTATTACATCGTTCTCTTATGTGGGCAGCACTGCCACTATAATAATTCTAGTATAATTATATATTTGTTAGTCATAGGTTTATGATGTATTGATCTCCATATATGATGATAACTTCGGTTAAATGTGAATAAAAAGGACTGCAATGTGGTAGGAAGGACATGCACTTGACTAGTCTTCTAATCTATTTGTAATAATGGCTCACTTGCTTACTGCACATAACCCTGGGTAAACCACTTAACTCCACTCTTCAAATTCATCATCAATAAATTATGGGTAATAGTATATTTTCTACCTTCTTCCTAAAGCAATTATGGAAATAAAGTATAATTTAATGGCTTGAAACTCTAAAAATGTATGTTATCTTATTTAAAAATACCTACTTAAGCAAAACAGCAAAGATAAAAAGGGGAAATGAATTTCAATAGAACTCAACAGATGGAAAATGGCCTAAAAGAGTAAATATTTCTTCAAGCTACTTTTTATGTTTGATTGAATATTTGGTCTCATCCCATTGCACATATTTGTTGCAAAGAGTGATTTCATTTTAGAATTATAGTAAACAGATGCTGTGGACTAGTGTTAAAGAATTATTTAACATAATGATGTAAAAGTAATTCTACTGCACCAGCATGACTTATAAATGTCTTTTAAAAATGATAACTTGGCAATAAAGAAGTATGAGCAATTTCTAAAGAATATGCAAAGTGAGAAATTTGTTCCAAATGATTTTCAGTTACTTTTTATTTCACCTAATTAGAAAGCTGTAGGGCAAACTTAAAAATAAGTATTTACGTTAGATTTGAAAATTTCATGGACAGCGCACCTCAGTTTTGTTTCCTTGACAGTCTGATCTCTTCTAATAAACTTTTTAAATCAAATATTGTCTTGCCCCAATGATTATTTCCGAGGGACACTCTCTTTAGTTGTGACTTTTAGAAGACCAATAACTCAATACCTTTGGAAAAAGAGGGCAAGTTCATCTCTCCCCCAAGTCAAGCTGAGCTGATCTATGCATTAGATGGATTCCAGAATAATTGTGCAAAAAATACAAACTTGGACAACAGATCATTTTTCCACTGGCTTTCATTTTCATGTTGCTTATGCGCTGCATGAACTGACTGGCATGAGGAAACGGCTATGGTACCTTAAAAGACAAAGTACATAGGTTTTGTTTTATTTTTGTTTTTGAAAAAATGGCTTTAACATAATGTAAGGGTGGAGAGAGATTTAAGGGGCTAAACTATTCCCATGGCTAATTTTTAACTCCCTTCTGATTAATTTAAACCATTCTAAAACTTACAGAGTTTTATATTCTTTTTTTTTCCATTATTTTCCCAGTCTTCCCCCTTTATAAGCTTGTCTAAGGAGTAATTATCAGTGCTAAACTCCACAGTGCTTATAGATAGGGTAATACTTGTAAAGAGGTGAAATATAAAATCCTTATTCTCAAGGAAGTAAGAAAGTATCCATTCTACTTTTTATAGTAATTCAAGCTTTGGCCAGATTTCTAATGTGGGATTTTTTCCTTTCCTAGGAATCATTACTGTCCCAGATCAGGACTTCAATTTGTAATGACTAAAGGAGAAGGAAAAAAAAATTCTTTAAAAAGCCAACTATTCGTCTGGTGGTCAATAAGAGAGTAAGATAAACTGGCAGGTTTGGACATATTAAGAAGTAGTATTTCTGTTTAATGAATGTCATGAATGATATTTAAGGGATTTGTGAGGATAATATTCATCATATATAGTTTTTACTTGATATGTTTACTTTATTACCTAACCCCTGAATAAAATTTTCCCACATGTATGATGCTATCTCTAAATTATAATATCAACATTTGAAAAAATTCATTAGCTAGCAGGTGGCTCTTTCAGAATGTCTTTATTGATAAATACAACATAAAAGGGTATATTGAGCTTTAAAATATACATATCAAATCTTTCTCTCACTTTACTTAATTTATTAAACAAATCTGAATTTATTAAATTCACTAAATGATACACACATATATATGTGTGTGTATATGTGTGTGTGTGTGTGCATATGTGTGTGTGTATAACCTATTTTTTTACTAGTCACTTTCAGAAGCCAGAAAAGGAGGGAAAACATTGATGTTCAACCAACTCTGGTATATATCAGAACACTGTTCATTATGTTGTCTAAACAAAACAGATTATTCATACATATAGATGATTCTAAAATGGCTTTATTTCTTTTTTTGGTGTCTTACTATTTTTATTTTTCAATTAAGAGTTAACATTCAATATTATATTAGCTTCAGGTGTACAGCATAGTGGTTAGACATTTAAATAATTTATGAAGTTATCTCTCTGATTAATCTAGTACCTACCTGGCACTATACATAGTTATTATAATATTATTGACTATATTCTCTATGCCATACTTCACATCCCCATGAGTATTTTGTAACTACTAATTTGTACTTCTTAATCCCTTCACCTTTTTCACCCAGCCCCATAACCCCACTCCCATCTGGCAATCACCAGTTTGTTCTTTGTATCTATGAGTCTGTTTCCATTTTGTTTGTTCATTTTGTTCTTTAGATTCCACATGTAAGTGAAATCATATGGTATTTGTCTTTCTATGTCTGACTTATTTCACTTAACATAATACCCTCTAGGTCTATCTATGTCCTTGCAAATAGTAAATTTTTTTTTTAAGGCTGAGTAATGTTCTATTGTACATATGTACCACTTCTTTACCCAATTATCTACTGATGGGCACTTAGGTTGCTTCTATATCTTGGATATTGTAAAAAGCACTGCAATAAACATGGGAGTATAAATATCTTTTCAAATTAGTGTTTTAGTTTTCTTTGGATAAACACTCAGAAGTGGAATTGCTGGATCATAAGGTAGTTTTATTTTAAATTTTTTGAGGAATCTCCAGTTTTCCATAGGGAACGTACCAATGTGCAATCCCACTAACAGTGTACGAGGGTGCCTTTTCTCCACATCCTCGCCAACACAACACTTGCTTTTTGATTTACTGATGATAACCATTCCCATAGGTGTAAGGTGATATCTCATTGTGGTTTTAATTTGCATTTCTCTGATGATTAATGACATTAAGCATCTTTTCATATGTCTATTGGAATTGCCATATTTTTAAAAAGGCAGCCAATGCCATGAAAGAATAAATGACAATGATATATTTATAATGAAAATGTCCTTTGAAACACTCTGCCCTCTGGTGTTTAAAATGTTCACCAGGGAAGGAGTATTCTGTCATTGCACATATTTATTACTCATATGGGCTGAATATATCAATTAATTTGAGCACATAATTTTCTATAAGGAGGAAAAATATGGTTTAGCATTATAATAAGTTCTATTATTATAACATGAATATATATTCAGCGCTAAACTTTCTATAATCCCATACTATAATTCCTGTTCGGAGAGTCACTAAAAGGATCTCTTCTTAATCATGAATATTTTACTTATTTGTCTTTCATGATGCTTTGTGAATGAGAAGTACTTCTGATGACCAATATTTAGTCTTTACATTCAACATCTAACACTCTGTGAACTGCTCACATTCCACAGGAGGTGGGCATATAAGCAAGCAGAGAAGACAGAGACAATTAAGTATAAAAACAGGCTTCCTAGGAACTGTGGCATAAAATCATGGTGAATTTTCTGGGAAAGATAACAGAGGAAGCATGGACAAAGACGAATTTTTTTCCTGTAAACTTCATGGTATCTACTATGTTTAAAAGTGATACCTGACTCTTAGAACCACCAAATACCAGCTAAAAAGGATTGAAGGGGTTCAGAACAGGCATCCCCAAAATGTGCTACTTTGGCATGTAGATTATTTTAAGCTGAAAGCAACTGGGGGTTCAGAAGAAACTTCTGCCCCTCCCTTAACTACCTAGAATCTAACTTGGGGACCTTGCCCATAATAAGAGTTATTACTAGAAAGATTTCTTATGACCTATCTACAGGTCAGGGCAAGCTCCTAATGACTGAGCATCGGCTCTTCTTACGGTCAGGCGAAAAATCTCCCTCTCCTCTGAAGCCCCAAGACTCTTCCCTCATCCTTGGCTCAGGATGCCACATGTACCCCATTTGACCTTTCTGCTGCTGAACCTCTCATGTATGTGGGGTCTCTGATCTCTCATGTATGTGGGTTAAGACCAGCCAAAAGAACCTAGAAGGATAGAAAATATTTTCTTCTTCCCTGGACAGGATAGCTGAGATTATTGACCAAGTGATTGTTAACTTTTTCACCTGTTAGAATTTCTTTTATCATTTTCCCCCATATAAACTTCCATTTGAAAGATTTTATCTATAAAAAAATTTATTTATTAATTTAAACAATTACTGTATTGATCACAGTAAGGTGACATAATTTCATCAAAAGCAAAATAAGTTAGCTTATATAATTTCGTGACAAGTAAATCTGTGTTTTCTTTTAGGCTTTTTTAAATATTGAGAATTACATTCTGGGTATAGTACTGAATGTTATAGAGCTTAATGGCGTTTAAAGATAATGATATTTAAAAAGCAATTAACTGTCAAGTCAAATGTTTAACACAGTAAGTGCTAGGTACATAGAGAAACTCTCTACAGACATTTCTGTATTTCTCTCAGCTCTAAGATATTATTATTCTTACTTACATATAAGGACAGATGGTCAAAAGAGTTAAGCTGTCCAGAGATACAGCTTACAAATGAATGAGTATGGAATTTTAACATGGTCTTTTGACCTACTGAAAAGCCTGGGCTCTTGACCAATACAGCACTATCCAAATCCAGTCTGTGTAAACATCACAAAAGGATTCATTTGATAATATATATTGACATTTTGGTACTCAAAATATACATACTGACGAAGACTCCTTGTTGTCAGGCTCCTTCTCGGCCCTCTTCTCCACTATGCCTCATAATTGGGCCTTATCATCTGCAGCATAGCCCAGTTGTAGCAAGAATCCTGCTAAGTCAGTTTAGCTAGAATCTCCCTTGATATCTGATCACCCTGGCCTGCCTTCAGCAAAAGTTCTGTTAAATTAGTTTAGCACAAATCTCCCTATCGTTGATGTCTCCTCTTAGTAATTTTTCATACACTGTTGCCCGCCCCACCTTCCTCCTTGGCTATAAATCCTTAGCTGTCTTTACTATATTAGAAATTGAGCCTAGTTCTATACTGAGGTCTCTTTTTCCCCATTGCAATAGTTCCTGAATAAAATCCCTCTTTACCACTTTACAGTCTGGCTCTGATTTTCTATAACAGTACTGACTCATGATAACTGAAATGATCTAAACTGAATTAACTAATAACTCCCTAATGTTCTCTACTTTTGGTATGAGAGGCTACAAGGCCAGCCAGGGGAGCCACGTCAACATTGAGTAAACCTTGGCATTTAGGACAGCATCATCATCTATCTTCAACGCATAAAATTAGAGACTCTGAATTAGAAACAGTACTTGAGTGAGGTCCAGATCCAGTTTAATTAGTACTATCATTCTAAGAGCTTAAAAGTATTCATATATAGTTTCTCATTTCGCCTATAAAAATATCTGGTAAGATATTTTATCTATATGGAAATTAAAATAGAAATATCTAACTTAAGACTAATGAGAGCTTAGATGACCACACGTCTATTATATTTTTTAATCTAATAAAATTCACTATAATACATCTTGAATTCTAGTATTTTTTTCTGAAAATACAAGATATTTACTCATGCTACGGTATCATGAGTACAATGAAATAAATCAAACTGTGTAGACTAACATGATCTCTAAGCTTTTTATATTTTCAAATTGGCTTTTCAATAATTTTCTCAAGACTATGTTTCCATTTTATCCAAGATAAAAATGAGAATTAACATTTATTCAATGTTTATTACATGCTAGGTTGTATGTTTAAGAAATCTTATTTAATCTTCACAGCAACCTGTATTTTTTCTAATAATAAAATTCACTAAAGTATATCCTGAATTCCAGTGTTTCCAAAAAATTGCAAGATAATTATTCTTATGTGAAGAACATACAATAACTACACTAGAATGTATCAGACTATGTACATTAACATTATGCATAGGCTCTTTTTAATGTCAAAATATCTTTAAATGATTTTCTCACGATGTCTCAGAAACAAGTCAATGATTCCATTTTATTCATGATGAAAATAATATTTTGGCTGAAGCTAGTAGCTAAAATAACTATGCTGTAGCATGATCAGATTCGTTATTGTGACTTATTTACCTTCTAAACTGGCTTTGCTACATAGTCATTCCCAGATAGTGGTAGCAAATACTTTTTAAAATAGGGTCAAAATTGTGTTTTTTCCCCCCAGAGACTACATAATAATCTATCTGACATCAGTATTTGAAGGTTACTCCTCAGAAAGGTAGAGGGACTCACTTAAGGCAATTAAAAAAAAGCTTGAAGGCCACTTTCCAAAGGTTCAGAACTAATAATATTTGACATAGCTGAAAGTCACACAAAGCTCTTAAAATTATAATCTTTGCAACTAACATTTATTGACTGTGAATACTGAAAATTTAACTTCTACTAAACTTACAGAGTACATAATAGGCAAACAGTATGAATAGGTAAGTATTGAATGAATGAAACTACTGGCATTCTAATCATCAATATTTTAAGGAATATGCTGATGGGTTTCATGATATTATGATCAAAAACATCTTGGAAAGAGCACTGAATAAGAATCTAGAGAGCTGTGGCAATCCCGTTACCGCAAACAATGGGGGCCAACAGCGTGTTGTCCTTACATACTCTCTTCCACATCTTCCCTAACGCACAGCAATATCCAACTAAGCCAAGTGAACCTTGAGGCTTGCCTGGCCTCTATGACTTCTAGTCTCTCTTTACTGCTTAAACCATTTGGCTATATCTTCTGCTACTCAGATAAAAAGGTATTAACCAATATACCAGATGTCTTGGGTGAGTTAGCTAACTTCTCAATTTCTTCACTGGTATAATGAGATAAATTTGGAGTTTAAGAGCCTGGGTTTGGAGTTTAACTCTGGCTCTGACAGCTTGCTAGTTGTATTATTTTGAGCAAGACATTTTACCTAACACTTAATTTACTCATCTGTAAATGGAGATACACATGAAGAATACAGGAGCTAATATGTGTGTGTGTTACAGTAGGTGTTCAAATGAGAATTATCATCATTATTTAAAAGTATGATTTTTAAAACATGTGAAGTTTCAAAGTTCGAAATTGGTATCTAATGTTAAAAGTAATTTTAAAAAACTCCCCACCAAATTTAAACAAATTTTATTAACATTAACAGCTAAAACATTTGGAGCATTTAATGTTTGCAAATGCAGTTTTAAACAAGTATTAAACAATGTGATCATCATCAATAAGCAGGATGACTACCCATGAGGTAGGACAAATTGTTATCCTTGTTTTACATGAAGAAACAGAACCACAGCAGGATTACAGACTCAAGCAGTATGACCACAGAGCTAGTTTTTCTCAAGCAGTATGACCACAGAGTTAGTTTTTCTCTCAACCACTTTCACTGTTTATTAATTTGTTTTTGTACTGAACAGAGCAAGGTAGGTAGGTATGTAAATATTAGTTTTCAAGCTCCAAATTATATGTCTTTATTCTTGAGCAGGCCTTTCCCCAGTCTCACTCCATGAAGACTAAAGATAAGTCAAAGTATTTGGAAATGGAATGAACCTATTTTTGCAAATGGGTTTTCATATACACTTGTGTGAAGGACTAAAATAAATACACTAAGAGTACATCGGTTACATAATAACAATGACAAGAAAGTTACTCCATTATGATAAAAGAAACAAAAAAAGATTGTCTTTTCACCACTTTTTAGAAGTTAAAGATCTATTTAAAGATCTGGAAAACTTGTACAAGGTTAATGAACAAGGGATGGGATGCCCTAGTCCCTCCACCACTTGCCAACAAAATCTGATTAAAAGGTAAATCGGATCACATTACTTCCCATTCCAGCTCTGCTTAGCACCCTACAGAGTAGGCTCCTTACCATGACCCTAAAAACGCTGGCCTCTGCCTATCTCTTCAACTATTTTCTAGTACCCTCCCCTCTTCCTTTCTCTGCTGAAGCCACTGAAGCCACACCTGTCTTCTTTCAGCTCCTTGCACATGCCAATGCTGCTTTCTGCTTTAGGACTTTTGTACTGGCTGTTTCCTCTGCATGGAGGGCTCTGATCCCAGATCTTCTCAGGGCTGGCTCCTTTTCATTATTCACATTTCAGTTCAAATATATTCCCCTCTGACTCTCTCTGATCACTCCATAGAAAGAAATCCTACCTCCACCCCATCTCTATCCCATTTCCTACTTTATTACTTTTGTAGTATTTGTCACTATCTAAATTATTTATTTATTGGTTATACATTTATTATCAGTCTCTCTCCAAAATGGAATATAAATATCTTGAAGGTGGGGCCTTAATTTAATTGTCTTTTTCACCACTCTATTAACTGTGTCTAGAGCAGTGCCCGACATCTTATAGGCCCTAAACAAATACCTGTTGAATGATTAAGGAAAAAAGCACAGAAGAATAATAAGCAAACTACCTTGACTATAGCAGAGACAAGGGACTAAATATCAGAATGTCAAAAAGAAAGCAGAATAAGATGACCATTCTAGCTCTACTTATTTAATTTGGTTGGTAATATGAATACGAGAAATAGAAGGCACTTGAAAGTTTAAATGCATGGAAATAGATAAATTAGTAAGTATAGCCCTAATGGCTGGACTGAATTAATGCATTTTGTTAAGAACCAGTCTCTGGAAGACATTTCCTCATGGTCAGCTAATCTTTCTTTATTCACTTTCTTTTTATTTATTCATAACAAAATATAATTAGGAAAGAAAAGATAACTGATGAATAATCGACTAAGATTTTAAATTTAAATTTCAAAGTAATTTCATTCTGCGTTAAAACAGAAAATTCTTATCATCTGCTTCAATTGGCAGAAAATTGGCCACAGAAAATTTTCATGGCATCCTCCTTTAGAAGACAGATTCTTTTCATTCAGAAATTTAAAAATGCATTGCCAATCTCTAAATCCTTAGGCCCTTGACAGTCTCTTCAGCAAATAAAACAAAACTATTTGACAGGATACATTTACTTTGAACACTGTAAAATTAAAACTGAATCGTTCATACATGTAATTAACCAAGTATACCTCTTATTATGGCTTCCCTGCATCACTTCTGTGATATTTGGCATGTTATTGACTTTGATATTAAATGTGTTTATCTTTTAATAAAGGTTGCCTATTTAAGTTGAAGTTCAAACTAGGACAGGTAAATGGGATAGGAATGTAATTATCTCTAAAACCTCAGGAAATACAGCTAATTTGTACAAGGAAACAATTTTTCCTGCTATTTCTTCTGTGTGGTAAAATGAAGAACATTACTTGAAAGCCATCGGATTTGGTTATTTGTTATTTTCAGTAATCAATAATATCTTAAATTGCAAGAAGGGGGAATTTGTAAGCAATAAAATTTTAATAAAGCCCAATCACATAAAGTTTATCCTATTTTTTAGATATCAGAAGGAAATAAGTATTTTAGTAAAATGTTATTAAGCTATTTATTAATTTTATCTAATGACCCAAGAATCAAAGTAGGCTTTAACTCATTTGAAAATGCCTTAAAAACAATAAGATATAAGAAAAATAACTTATGCTTTGTGGAACTATAGACTAAAGACATACTATTATTTTAATAAAAATAGAAACATTGTGAAAATTTCATTCAAAATAGATGGAACAGTCTAAAAATTCCATTTCCTCCACTCCTCTTATTTTCTTTATAATTGTCATATGATAATTAACATCCCCCTCCCCTCCGGCCACTACTGTCTAGCTCAAAACCAGGCACATAGGAAGTGGTCAATATATACTTTGGGAATGACTTAATTTCTTATGTCCATACATTCATAAACCATCAATACCAAGTCAATGCACTCACTAGGATATATATAGATGTTAAAAGAAATCTAACAAAATGACCCATATTTTCACACGTAAGTATCATTCAAGACACTAAAATTTATTTCCTGAAAAAGGTTAAGAACAAAAGTTCACTTAATAAAGACACAATTTCATACTTAACAACTTGATCTGATGGGCAATTCATATTATGAGATCATATTAAAGTCAGTGCAATCCACAACTTATGAATGATAGAAAACATATTAAGAAGTGGAGGAATGTACAATGGAGAGGAAAATATCTAAATCAGTTTTTAAAAATAGATATGAAATACACAAACCAGGATTTCAAACAAAAATAAGACTGATGTACCTCTGCTGAACTATGAAGCTCTTATCCTAAAATTATAACACCTCCATCTGTTAATCTGACACGAACAAGCTGATAAATGAAATCAGAACAACAGTGTATTCTGGCAAAACCTGAAATTTCCTGAAAGCCTAGAAAAATATGTCTACAACAGATGGATCATTTAGAAAATAAATACATCAATCTGTCAAACTGAGTACTACTCTAATTCCCTAAATTAAAATCAGTAGGAGCTCCACTTTCCAAGAGTCTGTCACATTAGGAAGGCCAAAAAGGAAAACCTAAAGATGCACATAAACATATCTGATATGACCTAAAGTGTCATACTGTTAGGTTTCCTGTTAAACATACTAAGTTTAGGTAAAGTCCTTACCAGTTAACTTCTTCACAGGTTGGAGCCGAACACTGATAGACTGATGTGTGAGTAAGGGGGAGGATGGAAGAGAGCGAGACATGCCCTCCATAATCCGAATGTGCTGCATACCTTCACTCACTGGAAGTGGTGGGACGGCGTAGTCTGGCTCAAAAGCACAATCGCTTTCTGTGGAGATGCCACCTGTTAGACAGAAGAGGAGAGAACAAAGAAGTTGGTGAGAAAGAGTCTTCCTTCTCTATTAAAATTTATCTTTTAGGATGATTCAGAACAGCACACACTGATATTGATCTTCACTGTGAAAAGCCAAATAAATCATTTCCAACATATACATTCATTTCTACACTTACTGGGTACTTAACTCCAGGCCTAGCGCTAGGAAACTGAACACAGGTAAAATGGGTTCTTCTTTCTAAGGGTTTCACTGTCTCAGGAATGATGTAGTCATATAAAAAATTAATTACGGTATAAGGCAATAAGTGTTACAATTAGAGCAACCGTCTTCATTTTTTTTTCCCTGATAAGACAAACATGAAAAAAATATATTTACCAACTTAACAATCCAATATGTGCAATTGCTAACAGGATCACTCTATTTCTTACCTGCTTCTCCAGGAAAGTATGTGAAAATACAAGTAAGGCTGACATTATTATATGATGATCTCTGAATCGTCTCTAACATTTTAAAAAGAGTAAATTAAATGCTATTTACTTCCACTTATATACGGTTAATTTCTATTTCTGGTAATGGCAGATTATGTACTTCAGACCAAGTTTTCTCTAAGAAAAACTAGAACTACATAAATTTAAAACCTTCCTGAATATACTGGAAAGTGAACATGATGAAGAATTATTAGGAAAAGACTGAATCCTGGCACTTAGGTCTAAAGAAGCTGGGAAGACCAATATTGGCATGTAGGGAGAACCAAGCTGTGGAGGAGGACATGGTAAAACTCCAACACTTTTGTGTGGAAGCCCGAAGAGCTGTACTCTAGGAGTAAATATGAACCCAAGTTAGACTGGCCTTTACAGGACTGAACCTCAGCTCCAATGTCTACCACAAAATTAAGGCAATCCGTGACTGCTAGTACATTCTAAAAATAAACATAAATCTTTGAGGAAGATAACATCACACAGGTGTCAAATTATTTCCACAACTTTTCATATACAGTATCTGGCCCTTAATTAACAATAATAAAGTGATAAGATGACACACACACACACACACACAAATCAGAAAACCATGAAGAAACAGTCTCACAGGATTATAGAACCACGAGGCATAGAATTTAAAGTAGTATGCTTAACACTGAAAAGATTGAGATATTCAGGAATAAATTTAACCAAGGAGGTGAAAGATCTACACTGAAAACTATGACATTGATGAAAGAAACTGAAGACGACACAAATAAATGGAAGGACATCCCACGTTCATATACTAGAAGAATTAATCTTTTAGAATGTACATACTACTCAAAATGACCTAGGGACCTAATGCAATCCCTATCAAAATTCCAATGTCAATTTTCACAGAAACAGAAAAAACAATTCTAAAATTTGTATGGAACCAGAAAAGACCCTGAAAAGCTAGGTAATCCTGAGCAAGAAGGACAAAGCTCGAGGCATCATACTTTCTGATTTCAAATCATATTCCAAAGCTATAGTAATCAAACACATTTGGTACTAGAATATAAACAGACATATAGCATACAAATAGACCAGTGGAACGGAATAGGGAGTCTAGAAATAAAACCACATATATATAGTCAATTAAGCTTTGACAAGGGCACTAAAAATAAACAATGGGAGATGGAAAGTCTCTTCAATAAACAGTGTTGGGGAAAAGGCATAAACACATGTAAAAGAGAAACTGGATTCTTATCTTACATCTTATATAAAAATCAACTGAAAATGGGTTAAAGACTTAAACATAAAAACTGCAACCATAATACTCCTAGAAGAAAACAGGGGGAAAGCTCCTTGAAATTAATCTTGGCAATTATTTTTTGGATTTGACATCAAAAGTATAGGCAACAAAAGCAAAAGTAAACAAGTGAGCTACATAAACTAAAAAGTTTCTGCACAGCAAAGGAAACCATCAATAAAATGAAACTCAATTTAATAGCAAAAACAAACAAACAAAGAACTCCCCCCCAAACACAAAATAACTTAATTAAAAAATGAGCAAAGAGCCTGAATAAATATTTTTCCAAAGATGATACACAAATGGTCAACAGGTACATAAAAAGGTGTTCAATGCCACTAATCATCAGAGAAACGCAAATTAAAACCACAATGAGATATCACCTCATATCTGTTAGGTCAGCTATTATCAAAGAGTCAAAAGATAACAAATGTTGGCAGTGATGTGGAGAAAAGAGAATCCTCGTACGCTATTGGTGGGAATGTGAATTGGTACAACTATTATGGAAAACAGTACAGAGGATCCTAAAAATATTAAAAAATAGAACTATCATACAAACCAGCAATTGTACAAACCAGTACGTATTAAAAGGAAATAAAATTACTAGCTCAAAGAGATATTTGCATTCCCATGCTCATTACAGCATTATTCACAGTATCCATAATGTGGAAACAACCTCAGTTTCCACTGATGGATGGATAAAAAAAATAGACAGATAAAGAAAATGTGATTTTATACATACACATACACACACAGAGGAATACCATTCAGCCTTTAAAAAGGAATCCTGACACTTGTGACAACATGAATGAACCTGGAAGATATTACAGTAAGTGAAATAAGCCAGACATAGAAAGACAAATACTACATAATCTTACTTATTGTGGAATCTAAAAAATAAAGTCAGACTCATAGTAACATAGGGGAGAACAGTGGTTACCAGAGGTTGGGGGTGAAAGAAGATGTGGTTCAAAGGGTACAAACTTTCAGTTATTAGATGAATAAGTTTCTGGATCTTAGCAAATGGACATCTTAATTAGCCTGATTGTGATCATCATTCCACGATGATTTTTAGGTTTATCAAAACATGTTGTATACCTTAAATATATACGATTGGTATTTGTCAATCATCCTTCAATAAAGCTGGGGAAAAAAAGAGTAGGAAATAAACAAAAAAAAAAAAAACAAGAACATGATATTACATAAAATGATAATAATGTAGTTTAAACTGAGAAGATTAAATCAAGTGTCTCGTTTAAGGTTCCCAATTGTGTTACAGTTGTCATTTCATCATATGTAATTCTAACTCATTTAAAAACTGCTGTAGCATATCATGTACTATAATTTAATCAGTTTCTTGTTAATGGCCACTTATGCAGTTCTTTACTACTTCTGTAGATCCTAGATACAGAATTACTGATCAAAAATGCTGAGAGTTTCTACTGAGAAATATTGACCAAATACTGTATTAAAAGTCTCTGTCATGTTGCAGTTTAAAAAAAGTAGTATGCTTAATATTTGAGGAAAATAAAAGTTTAGAATTTCAACAATAAATTAGAATTATGAAAATAAAAACTCAATAGATTGAATAATGGTTTAGATACGGATAAAGAGAGAATTAGTAAACTAGAAGATAAAACATGTGAGCATCAAAGATAGTTTTCGAGAGTAAAAAGACAACCCTCAGAATGGGAAAAAATATTTGCAAATCATGAATTTGATAAGTGTCTAGAATTCAGAATATATAAAGAACCCCTACAACTTAACAACAAAAGACAAACAACTTAATTCAAAAGTGGCAAAAGACTTGAGTAGACATCGCTCCAAAGAAGATACACAAATGAACAATAAACATATGGAAAGATACTAAACATCATTAGTCATTACAGAAATGTAAATCAAAGCCATAATGAGATACTACTTCACATCCAGTAGGATAGTTATTTTTTTAAAAAATAAAATAAAAAAACAGACAACAAAGAAGTGTTGGTGAGGATGTGGAATCAGAATCTTCATATATTGCTAATGGGAATATAAGATGGTATAGCTTCTGTATAAAACAGTTTGGTGGTTCCTCAAAAAGTAATCAAAGAATTACCATATAAGCCAGCCACCCCTTTTCTGTGTATACAGCTCAAAGCAATGAAGATATGTTTTCAAAGAAAACCTGAACATGAATGTCCACAGTAGCATTAAAGATAATAGCCAAAAAGTGTAAAAAATTCAATGTCATTAACTGGTGAATGAATAAACAAAATGTGGTATATCTATACAATGGAACATTACTTAGCAATGAAAGAATGAAGGCCTGATTCATGCTACAATATTGGTAAACCCTGAAAACATTATTCTAGGTGTAAGGAGCAAGACACAAAAGGCCAGAACTATGAGGAGGGAGGAATGGGGAGTGACTGTTTAACAGGTAAAGGGTTTCCTTTTGAGGTGATGGATTAGATAGCAGTGATGGTTGTGCAACACTGTAAATGTACTAAAAGCCACTGGATTGTATACTTTAAAATGGTTAAAATGGTGAATTTTACCCCAATAAAAAATTTTATGTAGCTATATACCATCTACTCAAATGTTTATTCAAACCAAAAGCTTAGCAATCTTTGTTCATTTCTTCCTGACACAACCCTTTGCAACAAATGCATTAGCAGTTCTGCAGGTCATTGACCTAAAATAGATTTCAAATCTGCATGTCCTCTCTCTTTATCCCACCACTACCATAGTCCAGTTCACTATTATTTTTCCCAAAAACTTCTGCTGGCAGAAATCTAGTATTTATTACTTGTCCTTGGATTTTAGAAATTTTACCAGCATATGCATTAACTTTTTTCTTCTCATTAGACTGTGGGTGCTTTCTTTTACTATGTTGATAAATTCTTCTCTTCCAACTGTTCATTCTCCTCTCTCTGGAACTATGATCGGATGGATAGTGTATATTCTAGACCTATTTCTCAAGTCTCTTTCTCTCATATAGACACAGATTTCTCATATTAAAAATAGATTTCTAATCTTTGAGTTTTCAAGAATAAACTTGAGATGGATTTATTTGGAATTACAGTATTTTACAGGTTTATAAACAAAGAGGCATGCCATTAGTGTAATTCGCTATCTGATGAATCCTTTTATTGAGAAAAATCAGCGTTAGAATTTTAAAAAGCAAAATATCTAGAAGAATACATTTGGTTTAGTGAAGCATCTCTTCTCACTTTAAATGTTCCAACGTTAAAACTTGGCTGATAAGTTTAGAATCTAATAATACTCCTTAAGGAATAATACTGTAATTAGTCCAATCTGGATGTCCTAGTTTACTTTTCTGCTTAAAAATATTTTTCTTCATCTTCTCTGTCCCATAAATGCACTTGAACTCATTGTAGGTATAGAAAAAAAATTAAAAATATGTTTCAATTTTTGAAAAGTACTGATAAGTATTCACAGATTTGACTGTATTTGTCAACCTTTCTTGGGTAAATAGCAACCTCGAAATCTCAGTAGTCTATAACAATATTATCTTCATGTTCATGATGTCTGCAGACTGTGGGTCAAATGATCTAGGTTGGGCTATGAGGCTCAGAACTACTCTGACATATTTTTGAAGGGATAGTGAATACACGAGAAATGCTCTTTTCATGGTAAATCACAAGAGTGCAGGAGGCCAAGTCAAATCAGAGGGGAATATTTAAGACCTCTGCTCACTAACATTCCACTTGGCACACTTTAGTGGGAACTACTGAAAAGGTACATAGCAAAAGAAATGAATGTATAATTTTATAACAGGGAGGAAATGAAAAATTGGGAATCCAATTTACCAAGCACTTAAGATAATATATACTGGTACTTCAAATTACTCAATTTTTATTTTCTACCTTTCTTTTTCCTACCATTTTTCCTGCTTCAATCAACCAAATAAAAGTTACTGAAATAATGTGATGGAGATATGGCAGAATAAAATAAACTGCTAATTTGACCCCAAAAAATTCAGTTATTCTGGATCTGGACACCTAATGATTAGATATTCAAAAGTTGAACTAAGAAAGCATAGAGATATCAAGTAAACACTAAAAAAATGTTAGAAGTAGTTATGATTCAAAACAAATTTCAGTCATCACTAGTCATATTTAATATAGATGCTTATTAGATTTTAAAGTTTAATTTAAAAAATTCCTTAGCTTAAGGAAATACCTAGAGAACTGCCTTCTAATTTTTCAAGTTACATAAATAACCACAAGTAACGCTTATAAGTAAAAAAAAAAAAAAAAACTAGCATAATGCATTGAATTATACACATGATTTGCAAATTTTTCGTTTACATGTTATATGTCAATGAAAGTTTATATTTTAAAAAAGTACACAGAAAAATAAAACAAAACATAGCATGGTGGCAAACTAGCAGAGAGTTCCTACATATTTCAGAAACTAAGGGGTTCTACCTAAATTATTCCCAAAATCTTTTTAGATCAAGGCTATATCACTCTGTAACTTGGTTAATAATATTCTCATAACAAGTCCATCCATCAGGCAGAAAACAGGCCAAGAGAAGCGTAAAAACTAGTACAGGATCATGTAGTAACTCAGCATGATTGCCTATAGAAAATTTTAAGGAATCTACAAAAAAAGAAAAAAAAAGCTTATAGAAAAAAATAAGTGAGTTAGTAGGCAAACTCAAAGGTCAGAGTCAATATATAAGAATCAAGTGTCTTCTTGTATACTAGCAATGAACACTTGGAAAATAAAAAACTTAAAAACCAGTATCATTAAAATAGTGCCATTAAAAACATGAAATAATTAGAATAACAAAATATGTACAATATTTGTATGCTGAAACTATAAAAAACATAATGAAAGAAAATAAAGGACCTAAATAGAGAGAGATACTGTGCTTGTGGATCTGAAGATTCTCTATCATTATGATGTCAAGTAGGTTTGAAGCAATCTCAATGAAAATCCAGCACAGGTTTTTGGTAGAAATCAACAAACTGATTTTAAATATTATACGTAAAGACAAAGGAACCTAGCATAGACAAAATAATTTTGAACAAAGAAAAACAAAGTTTGGAGTCTCATATAGCATCTAATTTCAAGACTAAGTGTAAAGTTACAGTAATCCAGAGAGTATGTAGTATTGGCAAAAGAATGGACACAAAATCAATGAAACAGACTAGAGTCCAGAAAAAGACCCACACAAATATAGTCAACTAATTTTTGACAAAAGTGCAAGAGCAATTCAATGTCAAAAAGGTAATCTTCTCGACAATAGATATGGAACAATCTGATATCCATATGTAAAAACATAAACCTGTACCTTTACCACAAAGTCAAATTGAAATGGATCACACACCTTAAAATTATACCTAAAACTATAAAACTTCTAGGAGAAATATAGGAGAAAATCTGTGTGACCTTGTGGCAGGCAAAGATTTTTTTTACAATGGACTCAAAAAAGGTGACCCAAATAAGAAAAACTGGTAAGTTAGAATTCACAAAAATTTTAAATTCTACTCTTTAAAAGATACTATTACAAAATGAAAAACCATTATCAATTGAGACTATGTTGATAAAACACATATCTGATACAAGGCTGTTATTTAGAATATAAGAGCTCTTTCAATTCAGTAACGAGGAACTACCCCAATTTGAAAAATAGGCTAAACATTTGAACAGACACTACACTAAGAGCTTCGTATGTCAGATAAGCACATGAAAAGATGCTCAACATCGCTAATCATTAGGGAAGTGTAAATTAGAAGATGTCACTACACTCCTAGTAAAATGAAGTAAAATGGCTAAAATTAAAAAACAAAATGCTGACAAAACCAAGTGCTGAGAAGGATGAACTAGAATACATATATTGTTGCTGAGGATTCTAAAGGGTACACAACTTTGGGTAACAGTTTCACAGTTTAAATATAAACATACCGTACGACCCAGCAATCTAACACCTAGACATTTATTCAAAAGAAATAAAGACACATTGCCCCCTACCCAGGTCAAAGAGTAGACTTAATTCATAATCTCCAAAAACTGGAAACTACCCAAATTCCATCAACTGGTATATGGGTAAACAAATTGTGGGAATTTACATACAATAGAATATTACTCAGAAATAAAATAAAATACTGATATATAAAAAAAAAAAAATCCAAAAAATGGATGAATCTCAAGAGCATTAAAGCATAAGGAGCCTGAGCCAAAAGGCTACATACAGTATGGTTTCATTTATAAAATATTTTGAAAAATACTATAGTTACAGAAAACAGACCAGTAGTTGACAAGGATCGGGGTTGGGAGAAAGGGACTGACTACGAAAGGGCATGAGAGAACTTCATATGATGAAAATAAGCTATATTTGATTTTAGTGGTAGTTACCCGACCATACATGTTTGTAAAAATTCATACTATATACTTCAAAGGGGCAAATTTTACTACATATAAATTTCAATAAACCTGACTTTTGAAAAACCCTAAATAACTTTGTGGGAATATGCTGACTACATGCACATTGATGATTTGTGAACTTTTCTGACTGCGTGTTTTATTTCAATGAAAATCTACTTTTTTAAAGTATAGAGAAAAAATCACAGTATAGGTGTGATTTACGTATGTTTATATTTACGGTATGTTTACATTTAAACTGTGAAACCGTTACCCAAAGCACTTGGTTTAGGTGATAAACTGGCCCCTAAAGCAACTGTAATCTTGTCAAACATACTATACATAATAACAATGCATAATTTGTCAAAGGGCTTTCATATATTTCTGAAACAAAGAGGTTTGGCCTAAATTATTCTTAATGTCCTTTCAAGGCAAGATTTATACCACTCTGAGTCTGCAACATTCTCACAAGTTCATGTATTAACTTGTAAAAATAAGGCAGAGAAAGTTTAATAACTAATACAGGATCACACAGTCAATTAGCAGCAGAAGACAATTAGAAACCAAATTCCTTACTGTAGTCTATGAGGCCCTGTA
>NW_011888924.1:3658165-3660828 GCF_000151845.1 Pteropus vampyrus
AAACATCTCTAGTCTTGTGGTGCACTAAAGAATACATGCTGGGAAGAAACTCTATGAACACAAATACTTATAGGAAAGGCTTTTGCAGGATCACTCATTTTACTGCTCACCTGAGCATCCATCCACACTGGGGAGAAACTACAAATGCAATGACTGAGAAAAGCCATTAAGCTCACAATGCCAATGTGAATACGCATGAAAGAGAAACATTTTGACTATAATGAATTCAGAAAAGCCTTCAAAAAGTACTTTATTTAACATTACTGAACACATGAGTACATCCTGAAAAAAAAGTCTATGAATGCAACAACTGTGGGTAAGTTTTCAGAAGTCATTTATCCCATGGGAAAAATATGAGCACATACAAAGAAAGGAAACTGTATATATGTAATGAAAGTGAGAAAGGCTTCGATGATCCCTTTTGCCTTTACAGACACATGAGCATTAACACTGGAGAGGAACCTTACGAATACATATAATATGGGAAAGCCTTCAACCCCTAATTTTCTCTTGTTCTATATAACAAAATTAATAGAAAGAAACAAATCATATGAGTATTTTACAAATACCAGCAAGGACATATATCTGAAAAACATGATTAGGTTCCAGTTTTATGAAAGACAGGATAAGCATATTCTACCTTTACTTGCCCACTGAATACAACTATAAACCCTTGAAAACATGAGTAAAGCTCACTTCCAGTTTTCTGAGAGAGAGGGGGAAAAAAAACTCAATGGAAAAGTACTGGTGAAGTTCACAGTCCAGGGGCACAGACTTACTAAAAGACTGTGACCTAATCATAGGACTGTAGAACGCTTCCCCTCTCCCACATCTTATACCCTTCCATTACTATTTACCACAGTTCATTTCGCCCAGTACATCACGTCCACTTTTCAACAGAAACTCACACATTAAAAAGTACACAAAAAAGCAAAATACACAATCTGAAGAGACAGAACATACATCAGAACCAGAACCAGAAACAGATATGGCAGGGATGTTGGAATTATCGGAGAGTGAATTTAAATACTTAGGTATAATTCTGACAACATATGTACAAGATCCCCACGAAAAAAACTATAAAACTCTGATGGAAGAAATCAAAGATCTAAATAGATGAAGAGATAGTCCATGTACATGAATAGGAAGAATCAATATTGTCAAAATGTCAGTTCTTCCCAAATTGATCTAACAGACTTGATGCAATTCCACATAAATCCTAGGAAGTTATTTTGTTGGTATCAACAAACTGATTCTAATGTTTACATGGAGAGGCAAAAGACCCAGAATAGTCAACTCAATATTTGAAGTGGAAGAACAAAGATAGAGACCTGACACTACTCAACTTCAAAACTTATAATAAAGCTACAGTGATCAAGGTGGTGTGGTACTGTGAAAGAATAAACAAAAAGATCAATGGAACAGAATAAAGAGCCCGGAAACAGGCCCACACAGTTAACTGATCTTTAACAAAGGAGCAAAGAGGCAATACAATAGAGAAAAGATAGTCTTTTTAACAAATGGTGCTGGGACAGCTGGATATCCACATTAAGAAAAAAATGAATCTAAAAAAAGACCTTATCGTCCTTCACAAAAAAATAAATCAAAATGAATCATATACTTAAATATAATATGCAAAACTATAAAACTCCTAGCAGATAACATAAAAGAAAATCTAGACGACCCTAGGGTATGGCAGTGACTTTTTAGATACAAACCTAAAGGCATGATCCATGAAAGAAATAACTGACAAACTAGACTTCATTAAAATTTTTAAATTCTCTATGAAGGACACTGTCAAGAGCATAAGAAAAGCCTCAGATTGGGAGGCTTTTGTGCAAAAAAATATGTGCAAAAGACGTATTTGATAAAGAGATGTTATCAAAAATACACAAACTCTACAACAAGAAAATGTTAAAACACAGGCAAAAGATGTCAACAGACACCTCACCAAAGACAGTATATAGATGGCAAAAAAAAGCATATGAAGAGATAGTCCACATTTTATGTCATTAAAGAATTTCAAATTAAAACAATGAGTTACCACTACACAACTATTAGAATGGCCAAAATCCAAAAAACTGATGCAAATGCTGACAAGGATGTGGAACAACAGGAAGTTTCATTCATTGCTGGTGGGAATACAAAATGGTCAAACCACTTCAGAAGACAGTATGGCAGTTCCTTATAAAACATACTCTTACCTTACAATCCAGCAATCATGTTCCTTGATATTTACCCAAATGACTTGAAAACTTATATCCACACAAAAACCTGCACATGGATGTTCACAGCAATTTATCATTGCCAAACTTGGACACAACCAAGATGTCCTTCAATAGGTGAAGTGGATATATGGCACACCTAGACAATGAAATACTGTCAGTGCTATGAAGAAATGAGCTATATCATACCATGAAAAGACAGAGGAACCTTAAATGCATATTACTAAGTAAAAGAAGCCAACTGGAGAAAGGTACATACTGTATAATTCCAACTGTATAACATTCTGGAAAAGGCAAAACTATAGAAAATATAAAAAGATCAGTAGTTTCCAGGGATTGGGGAGTGGAAAAATCCTCAAGAGTATAGAGGATTTTTAGGGCAGTGAAATTATTCTTTATGATACTATAATGGTAGATACGTGTCATTATACATTTGTC
>NW_011888924.1:3660878-3663703 GCF_000151845.1 Pteropus vampyrus
GGGAGGGGTCAGAAATGATGTCTCCTCAGTAAAGCATATCATGAGACACGTAATAGCTATTAGCCCCATTAATGGTGATTTAACTGATTTCCTTTTTTTAAATTTTTCAATTAGAGTTGATATTCAATATTATTTTATATTAGTTTCAGGTGTACAGTATAGTGGTTAGACATTTATATAATTTATAAAGTGATCCCCCAATTAGTCTAGTACCCACCTGGCATTATACATAGTTATTATAATAATTATTTTATATTTTTGATAGCGCTTATCATGACATGAAATTACCTCCTTCTTTTGTTTATCTCACTCCCCTAGAATAAAAGCATGATAACAATAAGAATTTTCATTGGCTTGTTTATTGGTCTTGCCCCTCGGCCAGATTGAAACCTGGGCACTAGGGTAGCCCCCGGGTGGGCAGAAGCATAGCTGACTCAGGCCTCTAGTCTTCTGTGGGAGCCCAGATATGGCCCTTCCAGCTGCCTGGGATGCCTGGCCCTAGCGGAACCCGTTGGTTCTCTCCTCTCACAATCACGTTCTTAGCACAGAAAGAACACCCTTCCTTACAGTCTTTAATGCACTGGCTAGGATCTCTAGACTTAGTTGAAGAAAAGTGGTGAGAGCAGGTATAAGAGAGAGAAAACTCGGCTTTTCCCTACACTGTCTTCCTCAATGAGATGCAGATAGAAGGGAATCTTATAGTGAGATAACGTCTATGGATGTAATCTGTGTGAAAAAGCCTTTAGAGGGAGTACTAATCTTATTTTGAAGGAGAGAAATTATAGAGGAGAGACAAATGATGAATGCAAGGATTGTAAGAAAGCCTTCAGTAACTACTATTTCCATTAGAGACATGGGAGATTTCAAAATGAAGAGAAACGTCAAATAATTTCAGAGCAGGAGGGCATCTGGTCTATAGTTATCCCCCAAATGTACGTGAGATGTCAGACTGAAGACAAACTTTATTAATGCAATCAAGTGTGGAAAATTCTTCAGAAACATCTCTAGTCTTGTGGTGCACTAAAGAATACATGCTGGGAAGAAACTCTATGAACACAAATACTTATAGGAAAGGCTTTTGCAGGATCACTCATTTTACTGCTCACCTGAGCATCCATCCACACTGGGGAGAAACTACAAATGCAATGACTGAGAAAAGCCATTAAGCTCACAATGCCAATGTGAATACGCATGAAAGAGAAACATTTTGACTATAATGAATTCAGAAAAGCCTTCAAAAAGTACTTTATTTAACATTACTGAACACATGAGTACATCCTGAAAAAAAAGTCTATGAATGCAACAACTGTGGGTAAGTTTTCAGAAGTCATTTATCCCATGGGAAAAATATGAGCACATACAAAGAAAGGAAACTGTATATATGTAATGAAAGTGAGAAAGGCTTCGATGATCCCTTTTGCCTTTACAGACACATGAGCATTAACACTGGAGAGGAACCTTACGAATACATATAATATGGGAAAGCCTTCAACCCCTAATTTTCTCTTGTTCTATATAACAAAATTAATAGAAAGAAACAAATCATATGAGTATTTTACAAATACCAGCAAGGACATATATCTGAAAAACATGATTAGGTTCCAGTTTTATGAAAGACAGGATAAGCATATTCTACCTTTACTTGCCCACTGAATACAACTATAAACCCTTGAAAACATGAGTAAAGCTCACTTCCAGTTTTCTGAGAGAGAGGGGGAAAAAAAACTCAATGGAAAAGTACTGGTGAAGTTCACAGTCCAGGGGCACAGACTTACTAAAAGACTGTGACCTAATCATAGGACTGTAGAACGCTTCCCCTCTCCCACATCTTATACCCTTCCATTACTATTTACCACAGTTCATTTCGCCCAGTACATCACGTCCACTTTTCAACAGAAACTCACACATTAAAAAGTACACAAAAAAGCAAAATACACAATCTGAAGAGACAGAACATACATCAGAACCAGAACCAGAAACAGATATGGCAGGGATGTTGGAATTATCGGAGAGTGAATTTAAATACTTAGGTATAATTCTGACAACATATGTACAAGATCCCCACGAAAAAAACTATAAAACTCTGATGGAAGAAATCAAAGATCTAAATAGATGAAGAGATAGTCCATGTACATGAATAGGAAGAATCAATATTGTCAAAATGTCAGTTCTTCCCAAATTGATCTAACAGACTTGATGCAATTCCACATAAATCCTAGGAAGTTATTTTGTTGGTATCAACAAACTGATTCTAATGTTTACATGGAGAGGCAAAAGACCCAGAATAGTCAACTCAATATTTGAAGTGGAAGAACAAAGATAGAGACCTGACACTACTCAACTTCAAAACTTATAATAAAGCTACAGTGATCAAGGTGGTGTGGTACTGTGAAAGAATAAACAAAAAGATCAATGGAACAGAATAAAGAGCCCGGAAACAGGCCCACACAGTTAACTGATCTTTAACAAAGGAGCAAAGAGGCAATACAATAGAGAAAAGATAGTCTTTTTAACAAATGGTGCTGGGACAGCTGGATATCCACATTAAGAAAAAAATGAATCTAAAAAAAGACCTTATCGTCCTTCACAAAAAAATAAATCAAAATGAATCATATACTTAAATATAATATGCAAAACTATAAAACTCCTAGCAGATAACATAAAAGAAAATCTAGACGACCCTAGGGTATGGCAGTGACTTTTTAGATACAAACCTAAAGGCATGATCCATGAAAGAAATAACTGACAAACTAGACTTCATTAAAATTTTTAAATTCTCTATGAAGGACACTGTCAAGAGCATAAGAAAAGCCTCAGATTGGGAG
>NW_011888924.1:3664674-3698400 GCF_000151845.1 Pteropus vampyrus
AGTAGTGGCAGATTGGGAAGGGAACACAGAATATGGAGTTCCACTGAAGTGGTGGCAAGATGACCATGTTTTTTCCTCAGGTATCGCCTGGCCTGGACTCAAAGGAGCTCAAAACTCAAGTGTACACTAGGTAAGAGAAAGCTCCAAGAAAGTACCTCCCTTTCTGGTGAGGAACAGGAGAGAGGGCCCTTACTGGTCTGAGAGACCAGGGGAAATCCTTCTCTTTTTTTCTCTTCTCTTCTATCCCAGTCTCCGGGAGACTCTATGACTGCAACAGCACACGGACGGTACTGGCGACAGGGCAGATACTTAAAACTCTGAGAGAAGGGAACCTTTTTCTCTGACCCTAGGAACTGTGATCCGAAGAGTGTGAAGCAAATCCTCACTGCTTTTCCCCCTCTCCCTGTCCTGTTATTGTTTGATCTGGATACAGACACAGTTGCAGGAACTGAAGAGCAAAACAGGAAAACTATGGCCCATGTTTTTTAGCCCAAGTATGGGAAAGGAGGGCTTGGGGAGGTGGAAAGTGTTGGTGAGATTGGGATAAAGAGGGATAGCAAAGAAAACAATCCCATCAAGTCATATATGAACTTCTGGGCTCACCTCTGAACTCTGCATGCAAGGATCTGACCGTAAACAGCATACCACAGACTTTGAGAACAGACCAACAAGATACCACCTCTCTACTCTCGGAATGGATCCTGGGTCCCATATGCGTGACTAATCTGAATGGTACTGCAAATGCTTAGAAAACTGAACTGACACATTTAAACCACAGCTCCCAGAAGGCAGGTAGGAAACTGTGCCCTAAACATAATTTGGTTGACTGGGCAATGACATACACACAAAAAAATCAACATGCTCCTTGGGTTTTAAATAAAACCCAGGGTCTCTTTTCATAATATTCGAAATGTCCAGGATATAATCCAAAATTATATGGCATATGAAGAAATAGGAAAATCTCAACTTGAGAAGAAAAAGTCAATAAACAGATGTCATTCCTGAGATTATACAGATGTTAGAATTAAAAACTAAAGACCTTAAAGCAACTATTACAACAATGCTTCAATAAGTAAAGGCAAACATTCTTGAAAAAAAAATAGAGATGGAAAGTCTCAAAATATGGTGTGCATTTTACACATACAACACATCTCCCTTCAGACTAGCCACCTTTCAAGTACTCAATAACCACATGTAGCCAAAGACCATATTGTACAATGAAGTTCCTAGACCTATATGCAGAATCAAGTGCCATCAGCTTCTAGAGTATAAGGTAAAAAGTATGATCCAATCACTAAACACTGGAAACATCAAAGGTGATGACTCTTATCATATTCCCATTCAACTAATCTATGTGGGCTATACAGAAGATAGACAAAACTTGGAGAATGACAATAAATTTTTGTAACTTATTCAGGTATGACTCCCAGTGGTGCTGCTGTTTTAGATGTGTTTTCATTGCTAAAGCAAATAAACATATCTCTGGCATCTAGTCTGTAGCTACTGACCTGAGAATGAGATCATCATAAGCAATATACATTCAGCTGTCAGGGTCAGCTATACATTTTCACTGTCCTATATTCATCCTACTAGTCCTCCTGCTCTAGGTAACATTCTAATCCATAGGGACCTTAACATTTCCATTTCATAGGGCATGAGGCTGGTCCACTACACTGATAATTTCATGCTGATTAGACTTGATGAACAGGAAGCAGCAAGTAATGTAGATACTATGGTAAAACACATGCATGCCGGAGTGTGGGAAATACATCCCACAAAAACTCAGAGGTCTTCCACATCAGTGAAATTTCTATGAGCCCTACGGTCTTGAGCAATCCAAGATAGCCCTTCCAAGGCGAAGAAGTTGCTGCACCTACTCTCTCTTACTACTGAGAAAAATGTAAAACACCCCTTGGCTTTTTGAAGCAACCTGTACCTCATCTGGGTATGCTACTATGAACCACTTACCAAGACTCTGGATGTGAGAAAGGCCCAGATCAACAGAAGGCTCTGAAACAAGTATGGGCTGCTGTGAAAGCTGCTTTGCCACTTGGCTTATATATTTCCACCACCAGATTCAATGTTGCTTGAAGTACCTGTGGCAGATACGAATCTTGTATGGTGCTTACTGAAGAACTTCAAATGAATCTCAGGGTAGAGCTCTAGTATTGTATTTAAAAACTATGGCATCCTGTGCAAATAACTATTATCCTTTTTTTGGAAAAACAGCTTTTAGCTTGCCACAGGGCCTTAGAACAAATGGCTGACCATGGACCCCATGTTATCATGTGATCTGGGTAGCCCATTGTGAACTAAGTATTGTTGAACCAACAAAACAATATGGTTGGTGTGTATAGCAGCACTTTATCATCAAAAGGAAGAGCTGTACATTAGATCAGGCTTGAGAAGGTCCTGAAGGCCTGCATGAGCAAGTGGCCCAGATGCCCAAGGTTCCCACTCTTACTGTATCTCAATCTGGACATATCTGATCTCATGGAGAATTATCTGTGACCATCCCACTGGGGGCAAAAAAAATCAGGCTTGTTTACTGAGAGCTCTACATGATAACATGCAGACAACAACACTACCGCCCCACTCTAGGGTAGTCTTGAAGGACGGTGACAAAGGGAAACCCTTCCAGTGGCAGAAATTGGCCAGAGTACTTAGTTGTTCATTTTTGCCTGGAAGAAGAGATGACAAAGGTACTGTCCTATACTGACTCGTAGACAGTGTTTAATGGTATGACTGGATACTCAGGGATTTGGAACGATTAAAAAAACTGATGAAATGTCAATTTGAGGATGAGATATATGGACAGACCTCTTTGAAAGAGCAAACAGTATGACATAATTTGTGTTCCAAATGAATGCTTACCAAAAAGCAAACTCTGTAGAGAAGATGCTTAATAACCCAGTAAATAAGATAACTTGTGTGGGGGCACTCGGCCAGTCTCTTTACCCAGCTGCTCTTTCCTTGCCCAATGGATTCATTAACAAAGAGGCCAGTGATGGAATTTATACATGAGCTCAGCACTATGGACTTCACTCACCAAGCCCAATCTGACTATAGCCACAATGGAGTGTCCAACCTGTCAACAGTCCATGAATGCTGCATGCTCTGGGGAAGAGGTAGAGAGATGCCCCCAATATATGGCACCATTCGTGGGATGGTCAGCCAGTCATCTCTCATTTCTAGCCCCTGGTGATTTCCACTTCCTTCTTAATAAATCGACTATGAATTTAAAATAAATATTGTTCATAATGTGAAGGTTTTTAGGTTATCTCAGTCTGCCCCCTTGTGGGAACCAGCTCTTCAATGTCTCACTGGGAATAAAACTTATTAAATCCAAACTTCACCTCAAATGAAGCAAAACAAAAAATATATTTGCTCGATTATAATTTTACCCCAGGCTTTACTAATAGGTTCCCCTCCTTATCCTTTATTATACAACTGTTTATAACCTTTCATTAAAACATTTAGTTTTTCAAAGAGGTTTTTAATGATTTTTACCTCTTGCCAGAAAAATTCAGATAAGAATATTCTAAATCAAAATATTTCTACATATTTAACATATCTTTCCCAACCTTTCTAGTTGCCATGATTTTATTCCTTTTCTTTCATAAATATGGATAAGCAAGGAGTGATCTGTACAAGGCTTCTAAGTGTTAAGTAGGCTGATTATCATAATACTAAGTGGGAAACTTTATATGTCCTGACATAAAATGTCCTTGGGGTTTGCACAGACCAAGAGTTTAAGATGTTTCTAAATTATTATGAATCACTTTGAAAATACGAACACTCATACACAAATGAGGAAATGGTGGAATAAATAATGGGTTATTTATGTTATGGACCATTATACAGATTTTTAAGAAATCAGAATTTCAGTATGTTCTTGAAGAGACAGCCATACTATACTGTGAATTGGGAAAGAACAGAACTAAAATTGCATTTTAAAAATTGCATTTTTTAAAAATTCAAAATAATACACACACATATCCTTGCACATGCCAGTATGAGTTCAGTGACACATCCCCAGCACCCCAAGATAATAAGAAATTGTTGGCTAGAGGCCCAATTTCAAGTTTAATTTTAGGGAAAAAGATTGTTACACAAAGAACAATCAACGAGAAGCTACATATCTGAAGAAATACAGTACTAGAAATAAAGACACTTTAGAAGAATTTATCATTTAAGGGCGGATCTTTTTTTCTAAGTCTTATCCAACCACCAACAAACAAATTTGTATTTTAAGTACTGGAATGGAAATACATGCTACTAACAAGACTGATTTGAATAAAACTTTGGGTGTAGATCAGTTTAAAGTCTGAACCATTTTTCTATTGAAAATAATACCTATTTCACAGTATTATTCTAACAAATAAATGAGAATTATGTGAAAGCACTTAACCCAGAGCCGGAAACATATACATTATTAAATGTTATGTTTATTTTCTTTATTCCTAAAGCAATCTGTTAAAAGCTTAATTATTTTTTTTATAATGATAAACTACTAAAACAACAAAATAGTTTTGTACATCAATGATGCCATTCCCAGAGGCCACTATACTCTTACATTAAGATAAAGAAATTATATACTGAAGTAATTTTCCTTATCATTCTATATATAATAAAACACTGTTGGCTTAATAAATCTTTTTGTGTATGTTTTAAGAACATGAACATCTCATTTCTACTAAATATTTTACATACTTACAAGGAAAGAGAAAGAATCAGAAGACAGAATATTTGCCAATTTAGTACATTATTACTACAGACACGCCAGCATGTACAAATCAAATAAAACTGGCTATAAATAATGAGAATCATGCAAAGCCAAATACTGTACAGCCTCCCAGTCTTCCAGCAAGAGCTAGTCATGAGCATTATTATAGCAATGTACACCTTGTATCTCAGAGCCTAATGCCTGCATAATGCAATCTTTGCAAAAGTAAATCGAAATTGGGTTTCAATAATATCACACTGGCTCATGAACTTATTTACTATCTAGAATCAAATAAGTTCAGTCTGTGTACAGATGACTTCTAATTAAAAATCATTTGATGCAAAAAAAAAAAAAATGGAGCTAGTACAACAAAAAATAATTCTGATTGAGTACCAATTCCCAAAACATACAACTGGAATTCCTAGATGGCTTCCTTCATTAATTGATGTCCTAAATGCAAGACACTGGTGCTATGATAGATGCAAAGATCCTACTGTTAATGAACTCCTAGATTACTATGAAAAATAGAAATCCAACAATTAAGACCAAATATGGTAAATAATATAATCCTATTTTATACAATATGCTATAATGAAAAGCGGAAGATAACCACCCAACCCTGGAAGACCCTGCTGGGGTTAAAATGGCATAATCAGTTTTACAGTCATATTTCAAGAGCCTCATTTCACAAATCAATGGATAGTTGATTGTCTGACAAATTATCTACCTTCAACAAATTTCTCACACTGCTTTACTTTTTCAGTTATGTAATAGAAGTGAACATCAAATCGATATGTGGCCTGGGCACATCCAAATACCTCCCCAATACACTAAACACTAGGTATTTACCGCCAATTTTTGTACACAACTGTTCTAGGGCCACAGTGATAAATAAGACAAAGTCTTTGCTCAAATGAAACCTATTTTCTAGTAGTTGAGACAACAATAAAAAGTAAATAAATAATTAATTTCAGGTAGTGATAAATACTGTGAAGGTTATGGCTGGGTGTTTAGGTAGGATGGTCTGAGAAGAATTCTTTAAGCCAAGCAGAAATCGACAGCCCTTTAGTCAAGAAAGAGCAAGTGCGCCGGCCTTGCAAAGAAAACTCTTAACATGTTTAAGCAAAAAGGCCAACACAGATGAAACAGAATTGATAATGGAGGGTGTGGGAGGATGTAGAGTTGTCTTAGGAAAAGGACAACTCAAGCAGGGTCATGTAAGGAATGATAAAGACTTTGGAGTTTATTCTGAATGTGATAGAAAGACACTGGATAATTAATAAAACAACAAAATAGTTTTGTACATCAATGATGCCATTCCCAGAGGCCACTATACTCTTACGTTAAGATAAAGAAATTATATACTGAAGTAATTTTCCTTATCATTCTACATATAATAAAACACTGTTGGCTTAATAAATCTTTTTGTGTATGTTTTGTGCTCTTATTAAAACAAATCAAATCATACATTGGACAATATCGATTGGACAATAGACTATGTATGTTGGCAAGAATGGAAATAATAAGTCAGGACACTATTTATAGTAGTAAAGAAGAAATGATGGTAGTTCAGACTGAAGTAGCAACAATATGGATAATGTGGAAAAGACAGAAAATGTATTTTTAAGAACAAATCTTAAAGCATTATAAAATTAAACAAAAAACAAACAATGGAGGAGACATGTTAAGAAATCCACGGAAGACAGAAACTAGATACAAGTGGACTGAGGAAATTATAGCCTAGAGCATGCATAGGAGGGTAACTTAAAGATGAGTGTGTTTCCGGGTCTGTTTTAAGCACAGAAGCAATAGATACAAGGAGCAGAAAGTGCCAAGGGGTAGTGATCTGAATGAGTGGGGTGGGATGTGATTCAGCGCAAGTAGTCTGGCCATCTCCCATCTCCTACATTTGATAAGCAGAAGACAAAAGAAGTCTCTGCCCCTAAACTAGAGCAGTGAGTGTGGGTATGTCTGAGTCAGAATCCAGTGAACCTGAGAAAGAGACCGATCTAGCTAGTTAACACACAGGAGTCGATCTAGCTAGTTAACACACAGGGGCGAGTGCCCATGCTCAAAGGATAAGACACCTCACCAGACACCATACCTTACATGTCTATTATTATTAGTGGAAAAGTGATAGAAACTGTGTCCACAATCAGGTAGAGCAGTTTATTAGGTACTGTGTACCTATGTAGGTATATTAGTTGTTTACAATTAGTGTTTGTTCTGAACAGACTGCTGTCTGTTCTGGTTGGTTGATATTTATGGCATACTAATTATTAAATATTTTGAAAATCATCCCTCCAGACAGGCAAACACAAAGTATAATGAAATGAAAGGGCTCTGGTTCTGGGTTAAGGTGGAGTAAGCACACTCCACCTTGACTGATACAACTAAAACCCCTGAATGTAACCGAAAACCTGGACATAATGATGGGGCAGCAATCTGAGGGCTCAAGAGAAATTTACAGCACTACAATTCCTGTATTAGGAAACTTCCAGTGTCACTGACCTCAGCTTCTACATTAAGTACCTAGAAAAAGAAGAGAAAACTAAATCCAAAGCAGAGAGAAGAAAGGAAATAATAAAAAACAAAAACAGAAATCAATGAAATAAAAAATAGGAAAGTAGTAACATAAAACAGAATGAAAACAGAAACTGATTCTTTGAGAGCAGTAAAACTGATATAGCTCTATACAGAATGATCAAGACAAGAAATACCCAAATTATCAATATCAATAATGAGAGAAGTGACACCACTACAGACTCTATAGATTTTAAAAGGTCACTCAAGAAAAAAGATGATTCGAATAGCCCTAAATTAATTAAATAAATTTAATTTGTATTTTAAAAGTTTCCCACAAAGAAAATTCCAGGCCCAAATGGCTTCCCTAAGAAATTCTATCAAACATTTAAAGATGAAGTAATAGCAATTCTATACAAAATATTCTAGGAAATTAAAGAGGAGGAAATACTTCTGAACTTTCAACTAATTCTATGAGGCCAGCATTACCCTGATACCAAAATCAGACAAAGACATTTCAGACTAGAAAACTACAGGTCAATATCCCACGTGAACATAGATGCAAAAATAATTAAAATTGCCTTAGCAAATCAAATCTATTAGCTGTACAAAGACAGGTCATACAGGCCAGATTTGCTCATCCCGCTTCAGAGTACCACATTCCAATCATAATGGTCCAAATCAAATAATGAAAATATTAGAATAAACTGAAGTAAACTGATAAGGTTTACTACTGGAGGTGACTGGCATGGACATTAGCTACGTGACACTCTGTCCAAAGGACTGAGGACTTACTCTAACATCTCCTTTCCTACACATTGTTTTACCTTGAGTTTAGATTTTTTTTCACTTATTATTTTATGTATCACCAATTCAAACCTGAGCCTTATGTCTAAATCTTTCCTAAGGATAATTAAACACATGAGGTTTCTATCGATCTCATTTCTGAGGAGGACTCTTCTGGAGGTTTCTAACCTATTCCAGTTTAGTCTAGTTGCCCTCTGTCCTTGTCTTTTCGTTGTCATCCTGAAGATTTCACCTTTCTCCTTTGTTAAATTTCTTATTTCCTGTAACCTATTTCTTTGTTCTATTTGACTGACTTTCTATTCATTTTTTATTTTTTGACTTTCTATTTTTTTATTTTTTGACTTTCTCATTTTGATGGATCACATCCTCCAACAGATTCTTAGGAAACAGTATAAAGCAGGCTAAAAAAAACCTTACATGTTGTAAAACATCTTAATTTTATTCTTATATCTCATTAATAATTTCGGTGCATATGAAATACTAATGTTAAAATTATTTTCCTTCAGAATTTTGAAAGTGATGCTCCATTTTTCATTCAGTTTCTAATGCTACCAATGAGAAGTCCAAAGCCGATTGATTACTATTGCCTTGTATATGACAAGTCTATTTCTTCTTTGGTCCAATGATTTGAAATTTCACCATAGTATACATCTTAGTTTGTGTTTATATTCACCCACTGTACTGAGCACTCGGTAAGCCTTTCAACCAGAAACTTCATGTTCTTTAAGTTCAAGAAAATTCTCTTGAATCATTTAGTTAATTGTTCCTTTCCTGTTATCTCCGTTCTTTCTTTTGGGAACAACTATTATTTGAATAGTGTAATTCCTGGACTGTTCTTGCTAAGTTTCTTAACACTTCTCGCTTCTTTTCTATAATTTTTGTCTTTTTGCTCAACTTTTCCAGAGATTTCTTCAACATTAATTTTCTAATACTTCTAACAAAGCTTTTGATCTCCTATCAGAATTTTAATGTCTAAAGCCTCTTTTAAAATCAGAATATTATTCTTTTATAGTATCTCCTTCTTGTTTCATGGTTGTATTATTTTTTCTTATTCCTTTGAGGCTGTTAATAATGGTTCTATTATTTTCCTTTGCAAAATTCGTTCTCTCCAAGCTGCTTTATTCTGTTTATTTTAATCTCTATCTTTCATACATTAGAGAGATTCTTTAAATATCTGGTAATCTTTGATTAGCTGCTTATATTTAAGAGAAAAGAACTAAAAGGCTGATTGGGAGCTTTGATAAATGGAGTGATCTAGCTGTTTATTTAAGGAATCTCTGATGACTATGTTTGTATGTCTTTTTAGTCAGATTCCTCAGAATGATTAAATATTAGTATAAATTAAAATTTCCAAATCAACCTGTATAAATTATTCCTTTTTATTGTGCAACAAACAATTTTAAAAATAGCATAATTCTAAAACCTGGGAAAAGCAAAGTTGGAAGAAAAAGGAAACAAGACTATGGAATAAATGAACCAAGAGCTTTGCCAGGATTGAAACACTGCATATTTGTAAACCTAAGCTTTGTTTTATTTGTAAGTAAAGCTTCTCTAAAAACGTAACTCAGTAATGACTGCCTGAAATGTAATATATTCACCAGTTTGGTTTCTCGATTCTCATTCTCTTAAGAGAGCACTTCATTCAACAATATTTTTTCTGTAACTACTATATATCAGGTTATTTATTTTTGGTACTGAAAATATAGCAATGAACAAATCAGACAAAAATGTCTGCAATCTTGGAACATTCATTCTGGTTTTGGACAGAGAAAATAAAATAAATACAAAGGTGATAAGTACTATGAAGAAAAAGGAAAGTGAAGATGCTAGTCATGCAATTTTAAATAAGTTAGTTAAGGAAGGCATAGCTGAAGACTTCACTGAAACAATATTTTTACCTACTTTGAAAGCTGTCACTTCAAAAAAATCAGTAAGAAGCCAATGATAATAAATTTTAAACAAAAAAAGGAAAATAAGATCTTAAGACAACAATCATAAACAAAAACTGTATCTCCTAAGAGAGATAAGACAACAAATACTGTATTGATAAAATTTTAAAAAGCCAGTGTGATAATACTCCAACAAATATTACCATTAAAAATTTACTTTTGGTTATATTCCAAAAGTGATATCCAGACATATACCTCAATGCTCCAAAATTACTTAAAACCTTAATGTCATTTTTAAAAAATGACATGAGACTTGCATTTTGTTTTATCTTAAACAAATGATATCATACAGCACTTTAAGATTGTAACATTTAAAGCCCTAGAATATCTAAAGTAGACCTGGCAAAAAAACCCCAGTCCTCAGATTAAGTACTAGGAAGGAATAGCTGATATCTTTTCTTTTTAATTTAATAATAAATGTAATGAAAATTTACCTTGCCCAGAGCGGCTTTGGCGAGAGTCTACACTTGACTGTCTTCGATCTGGTGGTTCCTCGCTCCCTCCATCTGCATAAAATTAGAAAGAGAATAAGCAAATAGATCATGAAATTGATGTAATATCTTCTCTGGTTCTGCCTATATTTAAAACTACTGTACCTATCATTTATTTTCATTTCTTATCATTTCAATCATTAAAATATTTGAGGCTATTTCCTATATAAATCAAAGGTTCTTACCCTTATTTTTTGTGGGGATGGTTTACTCTCCCTTCTTAAAGTCTAAAGACAATGAAGATGTTCTTTCCCTACTCTCATACATGTATAGTCTACTTTGCATATAACAAAGCAATGTTATTGGCTCTAGAGTTCATTCACAGAATTCCAGTTTAGAAGTCTTGATTTAAAGCAATGCCTAAATTCATTAGAGCTGCTTATTAGTCTAAATACAACAAATAATTCCTAAGGCTATGTATTTTACTATAATAAAAATTACATTCACATGTATTATGAGTGATATTAATATATGAAAAAGCAATACAAATCAGAATCAGAAAAGCTCAGAAATGAGAAGAAAGAAACCAAGAATTAGAAATAAAACAAAAATCATTTCAGTAATAAAGACTAAACTATAAGAAATATAAGATCAAATAAACATAAGATCTTAAAAGAAACAGAAGGTAAAAGGATGAAAATCTTTAACAAAATTAAACAAAAGATTAAAAAGGATTTGCGAAAAGATGACAAGTATTGGAGATAAGCAAAGAAGATCCAGCATAAGGATAAAAATAGAAGTCATTAAAGATAAAACCAAAGTGAGAGAACAGAACAAATACTAAAAACTATAATTCAGAAAAGCCTTCCAGAAAAAAAATGCGTGTATGTAATATATATAATTACATGTCTTTGTAAATACATGTATATGTACATACACATATATATACATAGATACATGAAACTACATATTAAAAGAGCACAATGTGTACTTGAGACAATCAACTTAGATCTATGCTCCAAGACATTGTCTACTAAAATGACTGTACTTTAAAGGAAAAAAAACATCCTTTGCGCATTTAGGCAAAAACATCACATGATTTATAAGGGAAAATAATAGAAGAAACTGGAATAATATATTTAAAGTACACAAAGAAAAAAATTTGAGCCAAAGATTGTACATCCAGTAAAATGTACCTTTAAGTATAAAGAGTAAAGACTAATTGTTATCAGCATGCAAAAATTCAGGGAGTACTGTTCCCATGATCACTTCCTAGCTCTAGTAGAGAACTAACTTTAGGCAATGAAAATGACTACAGAGACATCGAAATAAGGACTGGTGATGAAGAGTACATATACAATTGATTGTAGAATTAAGACTAAATGAGAGTTTTTAAACGGAGAGATTACAATATGTAATGGCTATAAGGTCTGACAATGCAGATACTATACAACCATAAACAAATGGGGGAAGAAATGAAGAAAGCATAAATGAATGAAAAAAATTAAACTCATTTCAGTAATCAAAACTGGTGATAGTAATGCTTACAAACAGGGATAAAGCAAATGAGTAATTATGGGATACTCTAATGCCATCGTCTCCTTGAGAACCAGAATTCTCAGTGTAGAAGGAAGGAACTATAGAAATAACAACAGAATAAGTCACGTAAAAAATCTGTAGCACTGAATCTGTATTGGAAACATCAGTATAATCTTATGTCGCAGGTGTATCCTGGCTCAGCCCACTGAAAACGCCCAGACCAGGGACTGACCAAGTAGCAATAACCATCCCTAGTGCCCAAACTGTGATCTTGAAATGCAATTTTCCATTAAAAGAAACCAAGTATTCTTAAAGAACTAGCTGGTTTAGCAAAAGAAATGCAGTAGATAAACCTGGAACGTCTTAACATATTCAATAGTAAGGAAGCTATCAAAGACAATATATGACTAGGTCATATCGAAAAGACGCAGTGAAGATGCTCTCACTGCCATGAGATCCTAACACTACCACCACACTAACTGGTTACCTTCTGAGGTTAACGGGAACCCTGGTCATTATCTTGAAAACTGGAGAAATAAGAGAATTAAGCAATTCAGTCTATATTTCCTATATAAACTGTACTAGTAGCCAAAGAATACATAAAAGAGATGTCTTTATAAAATTATTTCAGATAATAAATGAGAAACAAGATAGAATTTGAATAGCACCATTTCACAACTCGTAATGAATAGCTAGCTCTACAGGCACCAAGCATCAATGGCCAATAACATCAAAAAGAGTAAAAACCATACATTCTATGCCTCCTGATGATAGGAACATAATAACTAAAGTTTTGCCAAAGCAATCAAACTTGAGTCCGGTCAAACCTCTGAACGTAGATGTCAGTTTTCAGAAAAAAACAAAAGATAAAAGAAAATGTTGAATTGTTCTGCGTGCACAATCAACGAAATTCAGACTGCGGAAAATTCTGCAGATCAAACAAGACAGGTCTTTCAATAGATTAAAAAAAAAAGATAAAGTATTATGAAGTCCTAAATTATTATGGAAAAAGAATTTAATAAATAAATTTATTAACTTAATAAATTTCCATTTATCAAAACAGAAAACTATTCCAGAAATCTATAGCATCTTATATCAAGTATCAGGATGCGTAAATATGATCCTAGTCAATTTTTCTTCCTAGTGATCATTTAATTTTTCATGTAAGTATCCTTCTTTACTTGGAAATCAATTACAATGAACAGCAGTCGTATTCAGGCATATTTTAAATTTTCATTTTTCTGATAAAGTAATATACATGTATCACATTCTCTGTTTTAACATCAAAACATGCCCTCGGAGTATGTGAGAAATAATATGAATAAAACATAGATATTTACCCTCACCAGCAATGTCTTCCTAAACAATAAAAGGAGAAAAAAAATAAAAACAAGGCTTCAAATAGTATTAAATTTGCATGATTTGCAAAATGTCAGGGTATCAATAAAACAACCTACAGGAAAAATACAGGCAAGAAATGGTTTAAGACACAGTTTTGACTCAGCAAGCCAATGAAAATTAGAAATATGTTGCAGTAAATTTGAGTAATTCACTCCTCTAAGACTGAAACCTTAACCATGTTTTATCCCAATGGAGACTAATCATGAGTTGAAATTAACTCTCAGGTAAAAGTAAACAAAGATTTTTTAAAAATAATAAACTCATCACTGCCCTAAGATGGTGTAGAAAAAAAAATTAGCCTCTTTAAAAGTGTTTGTGGTATGCTTATGGAACCAACGAACCCATTATCCAAAACCAGCAAGACTGCAATGATGTACAGTATTTTAAATGTTTTTACTTTGCTTAACACACAATTCCTTCAGTATAGATAAGACCTCCCACACATAAGACTTACATCTACATTTATGGACTAAACAGAAGACATTCAGTTACCAAGCAAGTCATTTGCATAATACTGATTACTTCATCCTGGAGTGTTGAAGGTAGAACAGGGCTATGTCTGTGAAGTTAAATTTACTCAGCAAACTTGAGTTAAAGACTTACTTCAAATATATTGTGAACTTTACAGAGGAAACACCACTGATGTTAACGGGCACGGAAATAAAAAAGACCTGACTGTCCGACTCAAGTACTAGCTTTTCAAATCAGAGCTGAGGTTTCCGGGATTTGAGATAATCATCAGAGAACATTTGTTTTTTTATCAGCATACTGAGTTAAATCCAGCAAATAATATAAAACAATATACCTTTAATACTGAGAAACATGATTAATAGAATTCTTATTCCCGTTATGTCAAAGAGAAAAATGTCATAAGAGAAAATACCTCATAGACAGCTTTCAACTCTGGTGTATTAAAGTACTAAAACATTTCTAGTAGAGAAATACCAACCATATAAAGAATATTCAGTATCCAGTGATTTCCTACGAAGGAATTTAAGTTAAGGAAAGTTAGTAATAAATGACTAAACAATTCCAAGAGAAAAATGTTTTCTTTCCTGTAAGTAGGGGATACTTTAAATGATTATTTTTCTCAATCCAGGCTCAAAAATATTACGGTTGAAAATAAACGACTTAGGTGACCTTGAATTTGGCAGCCCAAGCCTATCTTTAGTTTTCTCAACTACGTAATGAGCTAGCATCAACGTCAGATTAGATTTCATGAGTTAAATTTTTTCAAGTTGTTTGTCTTCAATCCTCCTTTAGAAACTTAAATATATGACCCTAATAGAAAGGGTAGGAGGTATTAAAACTGCATGGTATACAATACATATATAAAGTTTTACCATTCAGGTATGAACTCTGGTCCCTTTTACTGTTCAGGTATGAATACTATACATTTAAAGAAGCATATACAAGAATGTATTCACTTTATGCCAACAAGGACAGACATGAATTGGAGAACATAAACAGATACTGAAAGAAAATGCAAAAGGAAGACCAGGATGATAAGCCACATTTATTTATTACCCAAGGGCCATTTATAAAGAGGCACATACATAAAATGTCCCCTGACTACATACGTATTCCAATAACCAGAAAAGATGAAAAGCAGCACATTTGTTTGGGGTAGAAAAGCTAAAAGAAACCACAATTTATTCAGTATCTATTCTCTGTTGGGTTCAGTGCTGTTAAGGCTTTTACAACATTATCTCGTTATTTCATTTAATACTAGTAATACTTCTATGAAATAAGTATTATGCCCATTTAAAATGTAAGACTGAGATTCAGAGAAGTAAAGTTACTTTCCCCGAATCACACTGCTAGGAATAGCAATCCTAAAATTAAAATTGCCTGTGTTTTAAAATCTACATTCTTCTTAAGACTCTCCACTGCCTTCTACTAAAACAAAATAATCATTGAGGTAGGGCAGAAGTAGGGGACGACTAAAGAGAGCAGAAACAGACAGAGACCAATTAAGAGGCAGAAGCAGAAGGAGACCAATTAAGAGGCTACTGTGAAAATCAGGGCCAAGAATGAACACTTAGACTGAGTAGTGAGGTAGTCGGATTCTGGACGTATTCTGAAGGCACAGCAGAGAGAATCTGTTACCAAGAAAGTAAAATAAAGAAAGAAGCCAAGAGTAATTCCAATATTTTGGGCCCAAACAATAGATGTGCAATTTACTGAGATAGAGAAGACTGTGAGAGAATAGGTTTGAGGATGAGAAGAGTATCTAGAGCTCAGTTTTGGACATACTAAGTTTGAGATGCATATTAGACAAACAGAGATGGACATACATATGTTATCAGTACATAAATCACACCTAAACTATATGACATCCCAAGAAGAGAGTATAGATAAGAGAGACAAAGAGATAGAGAAGAGAGGTAAGAGGACTAAGCCTTGGAGCTGAATCAGTGCTTGGACTGACACTGAAGGACTAAGTCAGTGCTTGCTGACACTGAATTACTAAAGAACATCACCTATCTCTGGACTACAGTTATATAAGACAATAAATTCTCTTCATCATATAAACCAGAGGTCAGTAAACTAGTCCACAAGCCAAATCTGGCCTGCCACCTATTTTTGAACAGAGAGCTAAGAACGGTTTTTACATTTTTAAATAACTGAAGTTAAAATAATACTTTATGACACATAAAATTATATGAAATTTAAATTTCAGTGTCCATAAATAAAGTTTTATTAGCACATAGTCATGATCATGCCTTTACGTACAATATATGGATGCTTTTGCACTATAATGACAGTTCAGTAGTTGTGACTATATGGCCTACAAAACCTAAAATATTTGCCACCTGACATTTTACAGAAAAAGTTTGCTAACTCCTTATATAAGCAATTCTGAGTCAAATTTTCTGTTACTTGCAAATATAAAATCCTAAATAATGCATTCTCCTGTATTAAGGCAGCACCAAACTACTTGATGATATTCAAAGAAATGCATTATAATAATTCAAAGAGAAAATGCAATTTATTCTTATTGTTTTTGCTACCTAAAATGTAGTTACCTCCACTTGACAATATAATCAAACTGTATTCAACGTGTATTAAAGGAGCTGGGTGTTTAGCAGAGCTGAGCTGGACTCAATCAGTAGCATGAATTATTATTACTTATATGACTGGGAAAATTAAGTTCTCTGAATCTCAGTTTCCTCATCAGTGAAACTGACATAGTAACAACCCATGGAGTTATGGTGAGAAACAATTGTAGTAATGTACAAAAAATACAGCACATCATCTGATACTAACACTTATTACATGGTAACTGGAATCTTCATCTATTATCATCATGATCAACAATAACATCCTTTCACCAAAAGACAGCTTAGATGTCATTTCCTAGCTTCTCTATTAAGACTTTTGGAATGCCTGCCAGAAAGAATTAATTGTTCCCTCTTCTGTGCTTCCATAGCACATTATACATATCTGTTTTACAGCACTGCCACACTGTATAATAGTTAATTATTCATATGACTATCTCTGGATTGTAAAATGTTCAAAGTGTGCCTTTGAAAGCCTTTTTCATCGTATTTTCAGTGCCAACTTGGAGTCTGGTATGAAGTGGGTAATCCAAAAACAATTGTTAAATTAATTTTGTCAAGGGCCAGCTGTAAAATTAATGCATTCATCAAATCAAATCAAGTTCCAGAAAAAAACAATAAGTGGTATTGATGTGGTATGAGATACAGTTTAAAAGACTTCGGTGTTTTCCTTTTCTTATCCAAACTATTGAGCAGCATTATTCCAAAGCACTGTGGCCTTATCCTTCATAGCAATCTCAATGATTTTTATCATTACGAATTTTGTAGGTAATCCCAGACCTACATAAAAATGATTTGGTTCTTAGGAAAACATCAACAGGGTCTCTTCCTCTAAAGAGAAAAGGAAGCATTCTTCACCAAATAAAATATACTGACTAACATAATGCCATCAGTAATATAGCTACTACTTTTCAAAAGTATGTTATAAACTATTTCCAAAGCTTTACAGAATATAAAAGTGGCAAGTTCACAGGTTTTCATAGCTGTATACTATAAATCTAAAACAGAAAAACAACTTCCTTGTGATGTTATTAACTTATATTTGCCCAAGGAATCCAAAATGTCCCAGAAAGTCTGATCTATATCTCAAGAAAAGTTCTGCTAAATGCAGAATGTTTTGATTTTCATGATACCTCTATGCATCAATGATGATGACTGACAACAGGGAAACAAAGTAGACTTGCTAATTGTAAACGGAGCAATCAAAATAATGTCAGTATTTTAAAAGCTGATGACTGTGCTTTCAAGGTGCACAATGAATATACAAAATGCCAAACCTAACAATGACTTAAAATAAGAGAATAACTTGAAAAATAAATGTGCCTACAGTTATATATTTTTGCTTGTTTTTTTTTTTTTTTTTAAATAAACCTTTTATTGGAGTGGTTCCAATAGAGTAGTAGTTAGCACATCTGCTTTACATGCACAAGGTCCTGGGTTCGCGCTGCAGGGGAGCCACAGTCCATACCCCGGGTGTGCCAGGCCCCGGGTGCACCAGGCCCATGGGTGCGCCAGGCCTCCCGGGTGCAAGCTGCAAGCGTGTGGGAGGAGACGCCCCGCCTTCAGAGATCCAGTTCTTAAGGGGAAATGGCAACATCCATAGGTCAGAGGTGGAAGTGTGTGGGGGGAATTAAAAAAAATAATAAAAATAAATCTTTTATTTTAGAATAGTTTCAGATTTACAGAAAACTTGCTAAGGTACTACAGAGAAATCCCATAAACCTTACATATGGTTTCCCATTTTAGATTCATCCAGTCATTTGTCAAAACTAAAAAATGAATACTGCCACATTATTTTTAACTAAAGTCCACACTTCAGAGTTCCTTAGTTTTTATATAATGTCCTTTTTCCACTCCATGATACCACATTACATTTAGTCATGTCTCCTGAGGCTCCTTAGACTGTGACAGTTTCTCAGATTGTCCTTGTTTTGGGTGACTTTGACAGTTTTAAGGAGTACTGGTCAAAAATTTTGTAGAATGTCCCTTGGTTGGGGTTTGCCTGATGTTTTTCTCATGATTAGACTGGGGTTATAGGCGATGGGGAGGAAGACCACATGTGCAAACTGTCATTCTGAGTGACAAATTTATGTCACTCAGTCCTCAATAAAATCTTATGAGATAAATATTATTTCTCTTTTTAATAGATCAGGAAACAGGAATTGAGACTTTAAGCAAACTTGGCCACAGTTGTAGAGTTAGTCAGTGCAGGATCCGGGATCTGAAACTAGGCCAGATTCTAAAGTTTGCTCTCTTCCCCACCATTCTATGTCACTTCCTTGCAAAAGAAAACAGTTTATTTTCACATCTAGACACAAACATACCACATGCTAGAGAGCCTAACAATATCGAGAACCAAAAATATTTTAAAACTTCCAAGGTGAATTTGAAATAATTTCTGATTTCAAACTTCTTCCTCTCAAACGGGATACTCAATTAAATTAAGCTCATTCAAATTCTTGAGCATAATTTAACAGTTTCCTCTACGTGTTTCTCTGGAGCTTCTTAGTAAGCACAGCTATTTCTACAGATAAGCACTTCAGAGATTCATAGAATCATAGAGCTAGAAGTATTTTTGAGTTTTGTTGTTGGTTTTGTCAATTTACACATTTTAACAGTCTGTAAAGTTGGAGCTTTGAAAAAAAGTCCAGCATAGCAACTTAGAACAGTTTCAAAAGTACTAGTAATAAAAAATTTTTATTTTGTCACATTGTTCACAATAAAATAAACCCTTGTATTCATTCTTTTTACTCCCTGAAAAGACAGAATAAATGCTACTGACAGACTAAAAATTAAATCTCTCTCTCCCCACTTCAACCCAAGAAAAGGCACATCTTTCTGTTCTGATTGATAAGTATGTTTAAATGTAATGATACTCATTGAAAAAACAAATAAAAAGCTAAAAAAATCATATTATCTAAATATACCTTAAAAGTTTTTCAAATAAATTATACTCCATGTATTCTATATGCCTAATGATACTTTGCTGTTATTGGTTTATATTTACATATAAATATATTTTCAAAGTAGTTAGCATAATAACATGCACTTGTAAGCACTTAATTTTACTGTATTATTTGTGATAATGATAGCAACGAAAATAAAATTCAAGATCAAAATGTCTTAAGGAAAAAATGCTATTAAAGCTAACAACATGAACTTGATATATGTAATATACAAATTCTAAAACAATATTCCTTTCCCTAAACTTGTCATTAATAAGATTCTTACTAGACTATTTTTTATTTTTCTCCTAAGGAACTAGGAAACCTGATTATAACAATGACTAAGTGGTTGAATAAAAGGAATCATTAAGATCAAGTAGAATATAGAAATATTTAGTCACAAAATAAAGAAAGAACTAAACAAAGAACCCAGAAAACAGACTCGCATGTAAATAAACTTCGTATATAAGAAAGTAACATTAAAGAACACTGAAGAGAGGAAAAGGTATTCAGCGACAAGTAAGTTAGGAAAACTGCCTTTCTCCATGTCAGAAAAAATTAGATCCTCTTCTTACACCACAATCCCATTACCAAAAAATTAAGGGAAAAAGAAAATCAAAATGTACTAAAAACCTGAAAGTAAAAAACAGAACTTTAACCATTTTAAGAAAACATAGGAGAATATATCTGTGATCTCTAAGGAAATACTTGTGAAACATAGGAGGAAAAAGATTAATAAATATGAATAAATTAAAATTTTAAACTTCTATTCAACGAGTTTTAGAGTTTTAGTCTTATGACCAAAAGTAAAATATTAAGACAGGATAGAACCTGAGAGAAGATATCTACAAGCAATGTCACAGTCTAAGGATCAATCTATACCAGGGTCTACTAACTTCTGTAAAAAGAATAAATATTTTAGGCTTCGTGGACCATATGTTCACTGTTGGAACTACCCAACTCTGCCACTATTATGCAGAAGCAGCCCTAGACAATATGTAAATAAATGTGTGGCGGTGTTCTAATAAAACTTTATTTATGAACACTGAAATCTGGATTTCATATAATTTTCATGTGTTGTATAATTTTATTCTTCTTTAACCTTTTTTCTGAATCATTTAAAATAAATGTAAAAACTATCCTTATCTCACAGGCTGCACAAAAACAGATGGTGGGAGGAATTTGACCCATGGCTACAGTTTGCTAAGCCTTGTCTAGATCATAAAAAGAATAACCATAAATTAATTTTAAGAAGATAAATAATCCAAGATAAACAATGCATAAAGGATATAAGGAGGCTAGTAACAAAAAAGGAAATCTGAAAGGCCAATAAACACATAAAAAGATAATCGACCCCACTAGAAATTAGAGAAAGAAATTAAATCAATAGAATATTACTTTTCACCTACCAGATTGGGGAAAATGAATAAGTCTGACCCTATGAATATTGGCAAGGATACCACATGACAGGAACTATCAAATACTTCTAACTGGTACAATGACACAGGAGAGAGATTATCTAGTAAAAGTGAAAATGCAAAAAACCTACATCCTGGCAATTCCACTTCTAGATACGGCCCCTAGAAAAGCTCTTATTTCTACATAAGGGTTATTCCTACATGTGTGTACGAATATTCACTGTAGCATTATTTGTAATAACACAAAACAAAACAAATATTGAAATAAATTCAAATTTCTATTAGAAGAAAAATGGATAAAAGAAATGTGCTCATGTTTTCAAATTTTTTGGAAGATTAGAAAGAAAAAGTTGAGAACTATATGATTTCACTCATATGTAAGATATAAAACTAAAAGCAACAAATAAAACAAACAAAAAACAAAAACACAGACGACAGTTTAGTGGTCCCATGAGGGAAAGGGAAAAGGTGGGGAGGTAGGTAAGGGTAAAGGGGGTCAAACATATGGTGACAGAAGGAGATTTGACTTTGGGAGGTGAACACAATGCAATATATAGATGATGTATTATTAAATTGTACATTTGAAACCTATATAATTTTATTAACCCATGTCACCCCAATAAATTTAATAAAATAAAAAACATGAAATATGCTCATAAAATTGAACACTATACAATATAGAAAAGAAATAAACCATATACCCTAACAAGAGCAAAATAAGCAAGATGAAGAATACAGAGATAATGATATCACTTAGTAAATTAAAAAAAACACACACAATACTAAACTAAAAATTCTTCATGGATATATTTATATTGTGATTTTTTATATTTCATAAATAAGATTCGAACATCAAAAGTTTTTTACCAAACACTAAAATTTGTCTGTATGAGTCTATTATCTATGTCTGTATGCATCTGCGTTAGGATATGGTTATAGCAATGAGAACAAGTGAAAAGATATGCCACATATTATTCTGAAAGTTATGGGGATTTATATTTATGAAATTTCATTTTTAAAGCAAAATATAGAATGGACTAAAGGGTACTGAGACTGAAGACATAGTAATTTAAATGACAACAGAGGAAATCCTAAATAAAGTGAGAATGAAAGAGAAAAAAAGAAGACAAAATTGAGAAATATTTAAAAGTTTTAATCAACTGGACTTGATGACTAATTAGATGTTGGCAGCCATTTCGGGGAGTGTAGAAAGCTTCACGTGTTTTCCAACTGCTTCCTGAATACACTTGCTATAGGCTTTTAAATAGCTCTTAGAACTGACATCTACATTAGCTAATGATAATGGATCATCAGCTATAGCTACATGATAGAAAAAGGATTTTAGAAAACAAAATATCAATTAAAGCAATTTTGGAAGAGATGTAGCAGAAAGGTTTTCTCTGCTCTGCAGTTTCTGCCAGATTATATACACAATGTATGCTCCTGAAGGCTAACAAGACTACTGAATACTAATACATCTTAATCTTCAGATACTGGAGGAAAAAATTATGAAAAAGTTCCAGACCACACAAGTACAAATCCTGGCTCCAACACGTAACTGTATGACTTCAGTCAAGTCACTTAACTATTGTTTTTCTCTGCCCCTGTTTATTTATTTATTAAATGAATATGATAACTGAATTTATCCCATCAGGTTGTAAAATTAAATGAGTATAATTATGTATGTATTTATGTATATATGTGTGTCTTTGTACACACACACAAAGTATTTGCTATTATTATCCATTCTTCAGTTACTAGGTATCCATTAAATACTGGGGCATCATACTATGTGTTACAGAAGTAGAGATGACAATCTTACATTGTTTGTCCTCTTAGAGTACATAGCCATTACACTGTGATTGACATGTGAGCTAATGTGCTGTCTTTGACCTAAGTAATTAACAATTCCTGAAACTATTTCTCAATCTATCCGAGCCTATCAACAATTTTAATGTCATTTTATCTTTCAACAATTGCTAAAAATCAGTGGAAAAAGATTTATAGTTATATAGAGAAAAATCTTTACTAATATATCAATCTATGAATGTTATTTTCTAAACTATATTTTTATTCTTATCTCTAAATTTCCCCATTATTTTATTTCTTCTTTCTAAAAGAGTCTAAGATTCATAAATAAATAAAACTCCCAGAAACTTAACTTTAAATTTCCCCCCATTCTAAGTATGTATTCATTTTTTGATTTCTTTTATTCTTAACCATACTGTTAATCTGAAAGATTCATAAATAATACTGTCAGAAACTACCTGGATCTTAGAATTACAATGACAATAATGATTAAGAAAATTTTAACAAGAATTTTTTATTGCTTAGTTGAAAACGAATTATTCTGTATTTATAGCATAAAACCTTTTGATTTTATGCTGTAATAGAGTAGCTGTCATTTTCTTTAATAAAATGTTTCTTTATTGTCAAAAGCATGTCGTACAACAGTCATCTCCTCATCGACTTACTTTGTAATATTCTCCTTCAACAAAAGATATCTTAATTGTATCCAGCTCTCTATCGCAAATTTACAGTACTAATCCTTGCCAGCCATTTTGTTTTCAGCTTGTAACACTAGCAGCCAGCTGCCTTCAGCCTGACTCTATTAGCATATTGGATAATTTAGAAAATAAGCACAGATATGGAATCTAAAAGATATAGTTGGTTTTTATCAAACTATCTATACATTATATATTACTCTTTCAATGTTTTATTTTGATGCTTCTCTACTTCCTCTCAACAATTTATTTTCTTAATTTAAATGCTTGTTCCTGCTCGCAGTAATTTTTCCCTCCCCCAGATCCTATGAGGTTGACCTATTACTGTTTAAATATAAGAATTTTCAAATTTTAATAGAATAAACTTTAAGCGTATTATATTTTCTCTAAAAGGATAAAAGGGTTGGCTACCGTAATTTACAACTATATTCCAGAAGATCATTTAGCAAAGAATAATAAATAAAAGCTAACATATATTGTTCTCACATCTCAAGGGTGTTTCTAATAGCTAGCAGATAGCAAACAATTCTCCTCCTGTTTTGACTTGTAATAGGCTATTGTTTGAATGTCAATAACAATATGCCCTCACCAAGCATCACTGAAGTTTTAGAGGACAAATTATCTAATGAAATTTTAATATGATGTACAAGGGTAGGGCCAGTGAGTTCAGATTACCTGTTCTTCAGAACTCTTTTCAATAACCTCCTCCCTCTCCCTAAGAAGTCCCACTCATCCATATTTAATAAATGTTCTGAATTATATTATTCATTAACCTATTCTATCACTTAACATAAAACTCCTTTTAGAGAGACTCTTGTAGTTCATTTAATAATATTATTTAGAAAGTTTGTTAACTTAATAGACGATCAGAGAGGGGGGGGGAGGGGGCAGAAGGCTGAAGGGGAAAAAAACAAACCTGAAAGAAAATACATAGCTCAGAGATAGGGATTATAGAAATGCTCTAACAACTTTATTTTCTCTTCTAAATCCCTCCCTGTCTCCAAGGCATTTTTGTGTTTTTACTGTGATGCCAACTAACCGTCCAGGCTGCTGTAGAAGCCTCTGGTTAGAATGGATTTCAAGGCTGCTGTGTCTTGTGAGGAACCAATCAGATTTCTTTGTTTCATCTGCAAAATTCCATCAGGGTTATATAACATTTTAGATACATGAAACATTCTAATAATACAGTATAGCTAGCTAGCTACTGTCACTGAACTTGGCACACAAAAATCCCATAATTATTCAATAAAATAATTCAATAAAAGCAAAGGAATATAGTACAGAAGAAAGAGTTATTTTTTCTTTTGGGGGAGAAGAGAGAGTGAATTTGTTTCCTCTAAAAGAAATAGTTTTTGAAAATATAGAATGTGAGTAGACTACTAAGATTAATGCTGATTCTTATTATTTCTGTCTATAGCAAAGTGGGTGAGGTAACACAGCACAGTGGCAAATAGCCACACAGTTGTTAACTCTTATCACATACATGTCATTAGTATAGAATAAAACATTACAAATAGATTTTGAACTCAGGTTTAATCTTTTGCAAAGAATTTTAAAGCACAGAAAAATTAAGTAAAGTATTTTAACTGCCTGGACAAATATTTTCTCAAACAGGACAATCCGAACTCTAAATGTCATACTCCAATTTAACATCCACAATACTAACCAAAAAATAGTACAGCAGCAGCATTGTTACCTATATGATCAGAATACTTGCATTACACTTGTACTGAAACCATACAAACCTTGTTCTCTCTCCCTCTCTCTCTGCTAGGGAGAATGCTGCATAACTTAAATATCTCTCTTCTGCTATTGATATAGCAACTCAGATATTCAAGAACACATTAAGCTGGAACCTGTGAATCCAGTATTTTCTTTTCTTTTACAACTCAAAGGCATCCCACATATGATGGTTACAAATCAGCACAGGATTAAAATAGTGCCTGAGTGCATAAAAAAAGCTGTATCTGTTGGGTGTGGCTTAAGTAAATATATCTTGTCTCAACTAGACAGCTCCCAGTAATATGCAGCCACCAAAACCCAAAACATATGAGTACATAAGCAAAGTGCTTCCAGGAGGGGGTGGGAAAGCAAACCTCCATGTTTTTTCTATACTTGATGTCCAATTGTTTCTTATACTATACTTCTAAAATGACAGTGCCTTGAGTCAATGCTGAGCATTGCTCAAGAAACCAAGGACAGAAAAATTTAACTTGTCCTACTTTCTCTCCTTATTTTATACTCACTGTCTACAACATGGCCGTTCTTACAAACATTTTGCTTTCATAAAAGAGGCAATCATTTAAATCATTTAAATCATGACTATGTGCAATGCGAACTCACACTGCATTACAGTCATCAATAAAATATGAAGTGCCAACTCCAGTGTTCATTCTACTTATTTTCCACCTCACCAGAGAATACTCTAATAATGTTCCCTAATATTATAAAATGTACAATATAAGAAAAAAGACATTGGTAAGAAATGCGACAAATGTGCAACAGAGAAAATATGAAATCTATAAGTGCTTACTTTTAAAAAAATCTAGTATTAACAGGAAAAAATCCTTCATGTATATGCATATATGTGTATATATATATATGCACATTCCACATATTACAAATATAAATCTGTTCATAAGCTACCATGCATGCATTTATTAATGCTACACATGCAATATACTTGAAACCTCTATATATAGAGGGCATGCAGATTTCAGAACTATACATTTTCATTCTCAAATGGCCATAATCAAATACTAAAACAGCTAAGGATATCTGACAAGCTTTTAATCTCGTTAAACAATTTTCTCTGCTATTCAGTATAGCAAACCCACCTTTGAGGCATATTGATGATTATTTTTTTCCCATGCCCTGTACGTGCTGCACCATTTTGTTTGTCTTCGGACAGTGGAGAAATCAGCAGAGCAGCAGTGAAGGAGTACACTGGAGTCAGCAGAGGCAGTGCCAGCCTCCTACTGCAGTCTGTATATTGAACGCACTCAAACCCACAGGTGCCTACGTAAAATCCTCCGGCTGCAGCCTGCAACTTAATGTTTCCTTCAGCAGCAGCTCTGTATGCTAGTTTCACTTTGCTTTAACCCAGTAAATGGACAAGATGCACAACTGTGTGCCACCTTTTAACAATGAATTTTATATAAAACGCTTACATAGAAATTGTCCCTATTAAGTAGCCAAAAAGGAGTGACTTTTATAATCAGAAGGATAACCACCAAATTATGAAGATTTAGGAAGATAATTACCAAAAGAAAAATTCATTTATGACATTTTATAAATTCTAATCTGATAATTTTTTCAAGAAAGGATAACATAATAAACTAACATGATAGGTCTTATATCTTCTTGCATATAGTTTACGGAAGTAATTTTTTTCAAATACCACAAGTCTATCATGTATAAATGCATAGAGAAGCTTGCCTCTGACCGTACCTTTTCATCAACAATCTATAAGAACATAGAGAACCGATCTATTAAAAGGCAAAGTGAATCTAAGTAAACCAATGTTCAAAAACTGACAGATGAAACAAGAAATAGGGACTCACAATCCTTTCATACAAACTCCAAACACATACACAGTTATCCTACCAGAATAATAGAATTTAAAAACTATGAGAAACTTTAAAGAGAAATAAATCTAACTCTAATTTTTCAGATGAACAAATAAAAGACCACAGAGGTTACAGCTAAACTACCTTGAGAAATAAATAATAAGTACTGAAACGCACGTAAGATTAAATAGTAATCTGAATATTCCTATAACTATTAAAAAATTGTTTGTGGTTAAAAACCTTTACAGAAAAAAATCTCCAGGCCCAAATGGTTCCACAGGTGAATTCTACCACCACCAAACATTTAAAAAAATAACACCAATTCTACACAATCTCTTCCAGAAAACAGAAGAGAAGGGAACACTCCCAACTTATTTTATGACAAAGTTACTCTAATATCAAAGTAGATAAAAACATTACTAAAAAAAAAAAAAAACTACATACCAATATCCTTCATGAATATAGAAACAAAAATCTTCAACAAAATATTAGCAAATCAAATCCAATAATGCATTAAAAAAAAAAAACACATACACACACACACATGCCATGACTAAGAGGGGTTTATCCTGGGAATGCTAAGCTAGTTTAACATCTGGAAGTCACTCAATGTAATCCATCATATTAATGGTTCAAAGCAGAAAAATCACATGATTATATCATTGATGCAGAAAGAGCATTTAACAAAATTCAATATCCATTCATTATAAAAACTAGAAAACCAAGAATAGAGAAAAATTACCTCAACTTGATTGCTTAAAAAATCTACAAAAAACCTGCAGCCAACATCATACTTAGTGGTCCAAGATCGAGTGCTTCTGCCTAAGTTTATCAACAAAGCGAGACCACCCACTCACCACTCTCAGCCACCATCATATTAGAATACTATTCAGTGCATACAGACTGGAAAGGAAGAAATAAACTGTCTATTCTCAGAAGACTCTATTGTCTATTTAAAAATTCAAAGGAATCTACCAAAAACAAATAAACAAAAACAAAAACATCTCTTAGAACTAAATGAGTTTAGCAAGGTCACAATACAAAGTCAAAAAAATCAATATTTATATATTTTTTATATACTAGTAATATACAGTTAACCAAAATTTTAAAACTACTACTAACAACAGCTTAAAAAAAGGAAATACTTAGGTATAAACACAACAAAACCAATACATCTGTATGCTGGAAACTACAAAATGCTGATGAAAGATATCAAAATGAGGCCTAAATAAATGGAAACACATATCATGTTCATGCACTGGAAAATCTAACATGATAAAGATTTCAATTCTACTCCAAATGATCTACAGATTTAATACAATTCCAACAAATAGCCACTACCCTGTTTTAATCACACTACCCCGGTACTATAAAGCGACAGTAATCAAGACAGTGTGGTACTGGCAAATAGAAACCAATCAGTGGAACAGAGAGACAGTGCAGAATAGATACAAACAACATGGCTAACTAATTTCTGACAATGGTACAAAAGCAATTCAAAGGAGAAAGGAGTCTTCAACAGTGGTATTGGAACAACTGCATATTCATATACAAAAAACAAACACACATCAACCTTAACCTCACACCTTATATAAAAAATAACTCAAAAATAGATCCTAAATCTAAATCTATAAAACTATACAGCACTTAGGAAAAAACAAGAGAAATCTTTATGATCTGGGTTAGGCAAAGAGTTTTTAGATATAATAACAAAAGCACAATCCATTAAAAAAAGATAAATTTGACTTCCTTAAAATTTTAAACTTTTGCTCTGCAAAAATCAGTTACAAGATAAACAAAACAAGCAAGTCACATTCCAACAAAGGACCTATATCTAGAATATACAATGGATTCTCAAAACTCAAGAGTAAGAAAACAACCTAATTTAAACATGGGCAAAAGATCTGAACAGACACTTCACCATAGAGGATACATGAAAGGAAAACAAGCACATGAAAAGATATTCAACATCATTAGCCATTAGAGAAATGAAAACTAAAACCACAAAGAGACACCACTACACATTTATTAGAATGATTAAAACTTTTAAAAAATATACTGACGATATTAAGGGTTAGCAAGGATGTGGAACAACTGGAACTTTTATACATTGATGGTGGGAATGAAAACGGTACAGCCATTCTGCAAAATAGTTTGGCAGTTTCTTGTAAAGTTAAAGATACACGTACCATATAATCTAGCAATCTCAGCATGACTCTAGAGAAATGAAAACTTACATTCACACAAAAATCTGTACATGATTGTTTACAGTGGTTCTATTCATAATTGCCAAAAACTGGAAACAACTCAAATGTTCTTTAGTGGATGAATAAACAAGCTGTAATATATCCATACAATGGCATACCACTCAGCAATATTGGATGCAACAACTTGGATGAATCTCAAAGGCATTTAAGCAGAATTTAAAAAGCCAGTCTCAAAAAGCCACATATTGTGTTATTCCATTTATATGACATTCTCAAAAAAAAAAAAAATACTATAGAGATGGAGAATAAATAGCTCTTTGGGTTCCAGGATTAGGGGTATGAGAAGGGTGTGACTAGAAAAGGATATAATGTAACCTGTACCATTACGGTACACTAATTGTGGTGACAGCTACCACATCTAAACATGTGTTAAAATGCACAGAACTGTACACACACACACACAGTAAATTTTACTTTAGAGTAAGTTTTTAAAACTTCGACCACCACTACATAATCATGACTTCTAATTCTAGATCTCTTACTTGCCTGTCCTCTGGGCCCTTAACCCATATATCTAACTTCCCATGGATATCCTATCATCACCTCAAACTTATTATCTCCAAAAATGATTTCATTAAATTTCTCCTCAAATCTCAAATGAATGGCACCCACTATTCACCCAGTCAACTAAGCCAGAAACATGAGTGTTCTTCTTGAGTAAGTTCTGTGAGTTCCTACATGACTAGGACAGTAATTTGAACTACAGCACCCTTATCTCCAGTTGCTATAACTGTATCTAGCACATAGCAAGCACTCAGTAAATATTTATGTTGAGTGAAGGCATGAGTAAATAAGACTACGGCTCCTCCTTTACTTGACCTACACCCAACCCATTAAGTTCTTTCTTGGAATCTCTTTATCTCCACTTCCACCCTCTTAGTTCAGGGCCATGTTATTTCTGACCTGGAGGTTGCTGCAGTCCTCCTAATGATGACCTGTGTTGTTTTGCCTGCCCACCATCACACTCGCCCCTTTCTGGGAACTGCTCTTTACCAGCCCTCACTCCATCTACTAATTTACTCTCTCCCTCTGCCACAGTTGATTTCTACCAGGGTGGGTACCTAACCCAAGCTGAGATGATCACAAAGCTTACCTAAACCCTAGTCCAAAGGATAAATGATTTGTCCAAGGTGGACACCAGATCTAAGTTAGGCCAGAGTTAACCTGCCCAGGAGTAAACGGATTTAAAAACAAAATAATTGAGTCAGTAACCTCGTCTGGGTGCCTGGACTGTAAGATGTAAAAGTCAAGTGCTGTTGGTAGCTAAATACATATACATGCTATTCTGATAGCAGTCTGTGTAGAACTTAACCCTAACACTTCTCACACTATATTTTAATAGTATTGATTTACTTGCACCACAGTATATAATCTGATAGGGACTGTCTTGTATCTCTAAGTAAACTGTATCCCTCAGTACTTTACCTGGCCCATAGGAGGAGACTGTTATATCATCAGGGATGAAAAGAAAGCACAGAGAGAGGAAAGAGATATCTAAATATTATCTAACAGTACTTTAGCCTCAGTGTATGAAGTGATTGTAAGATTAACAGAAGGGAGATTTACTAGTCTAGCCATCAGTCTTCAAATGAAAACAAAGAAGAATAGCAAAATAATATAATATTCTGAGTAAAGAAATGACTGTACTAACCAATTAGACCGTGAATATCAGAAGTAATGAAATGAGGCATGAGGTAAAATTTTAGAGCAAAAAGGTACGGCTAAGCAATATTTTGAAAAAATTAATTTTTTTCTTCAGTATTGTCTTTCCTCCACTGAACATCCCCCTTTTCAAGCAGCCAAGTCTTTTGTGGTTATGATGGGAGGTGACAGCGAAAAAGTAGACAAATCTGTCACAAATCTTTCAGTTTGAAAAACATGTCCCCTTTGAGACACAGAAAGGATTCTTACATTAAAAAAAAGTATTCAGGAGAAAGATTAAGAGCAAATCTTCCATCCACTCCCATTCCAGACTAGAAAAGAATACTCCTGGTTGAGAACAATCACAGAAATCTATCTTCTCGGATTATCTACCAGTTTGTTTCCCAGGCAAGGCCTCTCACACAGTAAAATCCTATGGTTCAGGGCCCAGTCCTCAGCTTCACAGGTCAGAAATCAAGTCTTAAAAGATTTCTAAAATGGTTAAGTCTCAAAGAGACTGATTTACACCGTAACAGCTCTATGTCACCCAGAAACTTCATAGCAAAGTATTAGTATTATTGACAAACATAAGGAGGTTCAGTCTTTACTCTTTGGGGACAAATGTGGGCTTGTCCTTCTAACTCCTGGTATTGGGAAAGACTGCTAATTTTAAAAATAAACAAAATTCATAGCTAGGTTAACAAAAGAGTGGCAGACTCAAATGATTGCCTATCCAATCCCTTTTTTCATACTAACAGAACGCTGATTTTATTTTAGGTATTTGCTTCAAGAGAGGCTGATTCTCCTCTAAACCTCAGGAGATGAACCTTAATTAGTTAATGAATCTTAATAACAACAGCTATAATGCCATTAATTGGTTTAAGAAAGATTATGTGCTATAATTTGGCCAATGGGATGTGAGGCGAATGAGAAAGGGGGAAAGCTTGCTTTCAGGAAAGTTTACCTTACTCTTAAAAATGGACACAAGAAACGGCTAGTTGTTCTACCAGCCTTTGAACAATGCTGTGTGTGGATATCAAAGCTGAAGGTATGACAGTCCTCTTACGGTTATATAAGAACAAACCTGAGAACAATAACCAATATACTGAAAATGGCAGAGCAGAAAGATGGAAAGAAACTGAGTCTTTGTTGATGCTGCTGAGCTTTCAGAATTAACTTATCTCTAATCACCTCAGCCATTTTAAATTGGGTCTTTGGTATTCTGACCATTCTAACTGCTACAACAGCAAATAAAACTGACCGCAGAAAATACAGTGTAGGATCTAAACAAATTTAAATTTTAACATAAAATTTTTATTTCCTCTAGAAATTTCCAATTTAATAAATGTGAAGACAGTGGTACTGAGTTTAGATATTAAAATCCTTTTCAAAACCCTGCATTGGCTCCCTTGTGGCTTTAAGGATATAATCCAAACTCTTTAGCAGGGCATACTAAATACTTTATTAACTAGTGAGTAACTGCCCATTTTTTTCAGCAACTTTCTAATTACCCTAGGTTCTAGGAAGAGAGAATTTTTGCAGTTGCTAGAATATACCATATAGTCTCCTATATTCAGCTACTGACAAATGCTACCTTCTCTATGTAGACGCCTAACCAAAGCTCAACTTGGATTCTCTTCTCCCTGCCTATCCTCCAACTGTATTATCATTATTGGTTTAGGAATCTCCTCTATTAGACTCTGAGCTCCCTGTAGCAGAAGAAAGTATATGAGAAGTTTCTGTACCTTCTCCTCAATTTTGCCATGAACCTGAAAGTGCTCTAAAAAATAAAGTCTATTACAAAGAAGTAGAAAGAGGAGGAGGAAAAGGAGGTTGGGAAGACAGGCAGCATTTATATTATCAAGGGCTCTATAAGCTTCGTAAGAAAGTTTGAACTTCATTCTAAGATCTATTGAAATCCATTGTAGGGTTCTAAGATTAGGACTGATATGATCTGATGAAGTTTAAGATCACTCTGGTCATTTACTAAGTCAAAGCATAGGTAGAAGGAGGAAGACTGGTCTGCCAAAGGGAGGGACTCCGCTGATATAAAAAGAAATCAGCAAAATTTTTAACAGCTGTGTGAACTGGCTTGACCGTATAGAACAGGAGTCAGCCAATTTTTGTGTAATGGGCCAGATAGTACATATTTTAGTCTTTATCCCAACTATGGAATTCTGCTCTTCTAGCATAAAAGCAGACAGAGACATGATACAGTAAGCTGTATCATAAAACTTGTAATTTATTTTCAAAGTAAAATTTTATTTACAAATACAAGTGGTAGGCCAGATTTAACCTGCAGGCCACAGTTTGCCAACTCCTGGTATAGGAGGTGAAAGAATCCCAAATTCGAAGATAAGTCTCCCTGCCACAGATTTGCCATAAACTTCTACCAAGTTCGTGGTGGCAACAATCTGGAGGACTAGAAGCTAGACAATAAAGGTGAGCAAACTTTCATAATTAGATAGTACTTAGATCCCAGAGTCCTGCTAAAGGGACTGACATATATTTAGAACAGACATCACCCTAGACGTTTGAAATACATGTAAACTGAGCAAACTAAACTGCAACCTAGCCCCAATCCACTTCAACACTCCATCAAATCCAAGAGATCAGACCTTCATTATAGCTGCCTTACATAGAAAAAGGTTTTTACTCTCCAGAAAAAAATATTATTTACTCCAGCCTCTACAATTCTTTTAAACACAATGTCTGGTAAACAACAGGAAAATGTTGGGAAGATTTTAGAAAATGTTATCCATAATCAAAAAGCAAAATAATTAATAATAACTATTATTTTTAACTAATATGTATAAGTTAAGAAAAAAGAGGTTAAAAACAGGAAAAACTGATGCAAAGATTGAAAATGTCAACAGAGAAATGAATATCTTTAAAAGAACTAAGTAAAAACTCTATAACTGAAAAATTTTCTAAATTAAAAATT